>NW_015640450.1:29750-61155 GCF_001515625.1 Sinocyclocheilus rhinocerous
GAGCCACTTTCATACAAGAAAATGACAGAGACCCTAAATGTATTCTAAATGTACAATATCAAAATCCTCTACATTTTTAAATGGGGATTTTTGGAACCGGTCAAATGCAGATAGAACCTTCTAATTCCGCTTGGAATTATAAAGTTCTATCTTGCAAAACATTAATCAAAGCAATAATTTTTAAGAAACAAACCGTTTATAATTTATTTTAAAACATATAATTTGTGTTGTAACAATGTGTCAACATGTATGAGAAAGTTACATTTAATGTTTTCTATGACATTTACTTCATATTTTAGAACAAATTATTTTTTCTTGCTCAAGTTAAGCATAAACACAGAGCTAAATATTTTATGTAGGAATATGGTGGGTAAGTAAACATTATTGCAGGAACCATTAGTTTAATTTTCCTTTGGTTTAGGCAGAAAGCAGCTACTGTAATATATCTGACCTGGACTTTACTCCACAGAAAGTGGGACAGGTACAACTACACACTAAAACACAACAAATAACTTAAGCATAAAGAATTTATGTTATTTCAGTTCAAGTTTTCATAACAACCGTTTTCACAGGTTGTTGTTTTTTTTTTCATTTATGTTTCAATTAATAATTAACTATTTGAATTTTGGTTAAATGTATCATTTTCTTTCTTCAGAAACACCAAAGATGATATTATGGACCCCATTCACTTTCATTGCATGCTCACATTTGGTTACTTTAATTTAACATTAATTACGTTAATTTAAGGTGACCTTGTTACAGTGCAGTTATACAATTATACAAAAGTACTGAGTAATATTAATTAACAACATGTACATAGGGTTGGGGATAAGATTAGAGTTTGCTTTGGGGTTAGTTGCTTGTAATTGTGCATAATGTACTGTTATTACTATAGTAAGTACAAGCAACAACTCTCAGAAAAAAAAAAAATGTACAAAGGCCGTCACTGGGGCAGTAATCAGTATCGCCGCAGTGGCAGCATTTGTACCTTTTATTCTGAGAGCAAAGGACACTAAAATAAAGTGTCACACGTTTTTCAAAATATCTTTCAAAAGAAAGAAAGTCATACTTGTTTGGAATAATATGAGGATGAGTAACTGATAACCGAATTTTCATTTTGGGCTGAACTATTGCATTAAAACCTGGAGTCAGACTGGTGCATCACTGGTAAATGCGTACTACTTTCAAAGGGAAAACAGAAACCTTAAGTAGTCCCAACAAATTTTAAACATCTGTCAATTTGGTTCTCCTCCATCAAATGATCAAGCTTTCAGTGATGGACCCCCATGGTCAGGTCAACAGCGCTTCCACCATGAAACTAAATTCTCAGTGAGTCACAGAAGCATGGGGCCTCAACTTAATACATGGAGATCTCCTTCATATTACTCCAAACATGTGTGTTGGTTTTTCAGTCCTCTCTGCATGTGGTCGCTGTGAGATTGGGCTGGTTTTGCCCATGTAACAGTCCTGCTCTGTGGTAACTGCTCTGAGAAAGCATGGAGCAGGACTAACACTGCGTCCATATCAAAACCACATGTGCTTGCAATTTCCCCATATGGCTGGTGTTAGAGAGCAGAAGGTATGACCCAGGTAGTTTACATACAGGATTTAGTTTTTCCCTGCAGAGAATGATCTCCTGGTACCTTCACTGGAGTCCAGGAGACATAAATCAGTTATTACACATTGCCCTGTGAAAAACATTATAGTTTTTCAGCTGTAGATGCTATAGACATCGGTCATTTCAGATGTCTTCACAGCTCTCAATCGATATTAGACATTTCTTCAAAAGGTCAAAGCTCTCCAAATAATTAAGACACACCCACAGACTATTCATTTGGCACATATATTAGTAAACGCATATACAGTCATTCAGATACTGATGTGTTCTCTATTGACTCTACGGTGGTTTTCAAACTTTTTGATGCCAAGGACTGCCAAATTTTATGATAGTCCCTTCCTAAATCTTTCACTTCCTAAAATAAAATATTTTAAATTAGTACTTTTATTCACCAAGGATGCATACATTTTTTTTTTTTTTTTAAATGACAGTAAAACTATTCATAATGTTGCAAAAAGTTTCTTATTTGAAATAAATGCTATCATGGTGTACACAACAATTTTAAGCAGCACAACTGTTTTTAATAATAATAATAATAAATGTGTCTTGAGCACCAAATCAGCATATTTAGAATGATTTCTTAAGGAGCATATGACACATCACACATGGGTGCCATCATAGGAATAAAATAAATTTTAAAACATTAAAACAATTGTTTTAAATTGCAATAATATTTCACAATATTACTGTATTTTTGATCAAATAAATGCAGCCTTGATGTGCATAAGAGACTTCTTTAAAAATTGGGTAAAATCTTCCCAAAATCTCCCTACATTTTTGGACGGTAGTGTATACAGTATATTTTATTGTAAGAAAAAAATCATAAAGATAAAAGCATGTAAGGAGGGTGTTATTATAAAGTGTTGCATTAAAAGACGACAAAATTATTTTTGTTTCTGAAATTAAATAGTTGTCTTTATACTGCCCTTGTACTAAAGAAAAATGTTAAAATATTATCTGGAACATTTTTACTCTTTTAATTTTTTTACTAAAAACAAGTGTTGTCAGAAAACACAAATTATTATTGCAAATAATTATGATTTTTGACCCGTCTTTAAAAAAAGCAAACATATTTTTCCTAGTGAATATGTTATTATGGTCACACTTTACTTTAAGGTTCAATTCTCACTATTAACTACGACTTTTGCCTCAATAAAGTCCTAATTTGCAGCTTATTAATAGTAAATAAGGTAGTTGTTTAGGCATAAGGGTAGAAATAAGGACCTAAAGTGTGGTCATGAAGAACAAGGCATTAACGTGTGCTTTAGAAGTACTAATAAACAGTCAATAATATGCATGCTAGTTAATAGTGAGAATTGGTCCTTAAAATAAAGTGATACCATTATTACATAACATTTCTTATGAATATGTAATTACATAACATATTCCGATATAGATTCACTAACTATACTGTTGAAAAGAAATGTTTATCACAGAGTTTTACGATAAGGAATATAACTTAACTGGGTTCTATTTTCTGCAGTGGATGGATCCAGCCCATCTTTTGCATGTACCTTGCTGCAGGTTTCTCAATATAACAAAGCCTGGCAGGTATTAGGTATTGAGTTTCTTTGCCCAGGCACATTCATTGTGTGGTAATCGTGTTGTCGCTACGACCAGTAATCCAACACCAACCATGATTCAGGACAACATCTTGAGCTCCATCTCCAGGGGCTTGGCATTACCTCTGGGCCTCTCAGTTGGTGTCTACAACACTTTTGCTTTTTCTTCCCACAAACTGTGCCACTTATTTTGGGTACCCTGTGAAATTTAAGAGTCAGGTAAGCAAAATTGCATTCAAAGGACTGTCCACAAATCATCCATTCTGCTCCAGAAAACTATGGGTGTGATGACGGCAGAAGTCTGACCACTACTTTTTCATACAACTTTGTGATTGCGATAGAAGTGGAGCAAGAATTATGTGCCTCATTATGTGTCTCATTAACAAGTCTACCTTTTAAAATGCATTCCATAAATCATTTTATTTATGATAACACAAGTCTTGTTCTTAAGACTGGGATTGAACGCCTTAATGGCGTCAGTACTGTCTTTGAAGAAAACAAACAAGTCCCTGGGTAACAATGGACTTTTGAAAGAATTGTGCAATGCATTTATCACATTTCAGGCTAGATTTGTCCTTCTTGTCATTTTTTTCTACAACTCCAAAAGAGCAACTACTGAGACCTTCTACCTGCGATGTAAACCACCTGTTCCCAGGCAGTTGTTGAGGCTGATTTCATTCTGAACCCTGTCTCTGTGGATATTTCTATCCTCTATGGAGACTGAATTTTACCAGAGGTTGGTAGCGGTATATAGTCATGGCTCCATTTGCTAAATCTATGGAAATGACTGCCTAAAGGGACACACAACAAAAACCCATTATATATTCTTTCACAAGTCCTTTTCAGTTTGTAATACATAATGTCTGAAAAGTATAGTTCACACACAAATGAAAATCTTACACTCATGTTGTTCCAAACGTTCTGCGGAGCACAATGAGATATTCAAAAGACCTGGTCACTCTTCCGTATACTTACAATCAATTGGGACTAAAGCAAAAGCATCATCAAAGTGGTTCATATGACTTGCGCGGTATATTTGAAGTCTTCTGAAGCAATGCATTGGTTTTGCGTAAAGAACAGACTGAAATGTAAGTGATTCACTTCAGTAAGCTGCTACAGTCAGTGAGTTGAATTGGTGAACCAGATCAATCTGATCCAAAGACTCAGATCAGTTTTTAGAAGAAAATCACACGAAATCAATCTGATTTCACTATTCGTTCACAAATCCAACATTGTTCCTTGAACGTGCCAAGGAGGGCAGATGTCAAAAATTTCATTGAATAATGACTTTGATTTGGTCTGTTCCTCACATTTGTGTATCAGACAGTGCTGGGTAGTAACTGATTACATGTAATCTGGATTATGTAATCAGATTCCAAAAATTAAGTATATTTGTAATTAGATTATATTACATTTTAAAATACTCATAATCAGACTACAGTTACTTTTTTACTATTGATTAGGCCACACATTATTTGACCACTGGATTTACAAAAATCATTTCAATTTTAAGAAGTGTTTTCTCAACATTTCAACATTTTTATTTGAATTATCACTCAGTGTGTTAGTTAATCATTTCTTTGTCTTTGGAAAGCTTTTGTCTTTTAAACACGCACTGTAAAAAAAATTCCGTAAAATTTACGGTAAAAAAATGGCAGCTGTGGTTGCCAGAATTTTACCATAAAAAATACGGTAGCAAAGTTTTAGGTTTTATAGTTTTTACTTAAATTTACAGTTAAATACCGTAATTTCATTAACTGATATAATGTTAATATACCAAACTATTGAAGTACCTTTGTAATACACTGATAACCACCAAATGCAGGTGGCGATGAGAAAGTCACATGATGAACCAAAGCCCATCACAAGCAGCTTTTAAATAATAACATATATAGAAGGTGCACAGTGTCATTCACACAAACACTAAACACCATCATGGTAACACACATGAAACTGAAATAATGCAATAAACATTCATTTAACAACATTAGGTATAACACACAACCTGAATATACAAAACTGATAAGAAAAAACTAAGAAAGTTATTTCAACAAAAAAGCATCAAATTTTAAATGTAACGCAGGGAATTCTGGGAATGTCAATTTACAGTTATTAACTGTAAATTATAGTCTTTTTCACTTCCAAAAACGGTATACTACCGTAAAATTAATGTCCAATACATGTAACGTCCAATACAGTTTTTCACCGTATATAGTAGGGGAATTTACCGTTAACCATTTAACAGGTTTTTACTGTAGCATTTTTACAGTCTTTTACCGTTAAATTCAGGGTCATTTTTTTACAGTGACTAAACTGCACGCAGGGATTCCCAAACATTTTTTTTTTGTCAGACAAACAGCTTTCACCTAATAAATTTACTTGAAGTAACCCCTGAGATTTTAAAGTAATCGGTAATATTTAAGTAACAGATTTGCATATTCAAGGTTCGAAAGTAATCTAAAGGTAATCTAAAAGTAGTCTGATTATATTACCTAAAATGTGTAATGTAATCGATTCCGTTACTAAGTACAATTTTTGTCATGTCATTTGGAGTTAAGTAATGGATTATAATTTGTAAGTAATCTACAACCAACAACAAACCAGAAAACAACAAACACAATCAAACAAACAACAAATAAATAAATACATTGTAATTGAGGCTTAATGGAATACTAAATTTGCCAACAACTTTTTACAGATCATCTGTCAAAAGTATCCATCCTGTTAGGATATTTACTAAATGTTAGTCTCAAAGGCAGTGTAATCATGAACCAGATAAGCTCTTTGGATTTTTCCTTAATTCGCTCAGACAATTACTCATTCTTATTCATCCTTTATTCATTTATCTGCCTGCTTTTCTGTTGTGTAATGACCAAATGTCAAATATCTCTCATATTACAGTGACCATTCAGACGGTCTGGAAACCTTCATTCTCGGTTACGAATGGATCACTTAGTAAGGGTCAAGCACTATATTTCTCAGTTCAATGCGGCTCTATTAAGTTTAAAGATGTTCTTGAATCATATAGTCTCAAAATGAAATAATACTAGAAAGTAAACAAATAAATGATTCCAAACGCAAACCATGTAATGAAAAACTAGATGGATGAGTGTTGCACGAATGACAACGGTTCAGCCCAGCACTAGAATTAAAGAGACTTTCATGGGAAAATTATTGTTTCTAGAATTCCATAAGTGAGCGAAACCCATCCTTTGAATCAATTCCAGCTGAGCCAGTAAAACATCCAAATGCACCAGTGTCTTTGTGCTACACCAGAGAACAAAACAAACAACTGTCAAACTATTTTGTAATCACACATAGTTATAAATAGCCCCATGCAAACATGAGGGATGCATCTCCAGAAATACAATAGCAGCAATTTCATGTGCTTTTCAAAACTACATGATTTACCTTGAATTCGTTTTGACTGTGGGAATCAAATACAGGATGTTCTGCTGACATGTTTTAATGGCCTCTTGAGGAACTTTTGAGCTCCTCCTCCTCCTCTAAATGATGCCTTGAATTGCTTCCATGAGTCTGGGACGGAGAGCGCCAACAATGCTTGCCAGTAACACAGACGCCCTCGTGCCAGAGCAATTCAAAGAAAAGAGGCGAAACCTTCCCTCATTCTCTGGGAACTTACTACTCTCTACTGGACCGCTGGTGCATTAAAGTGCTTGAAAGTACTTTCATCCACTGCTGCTATGCTATCAGTACTGTTTTTTTGTCACTTTCACATTGTTACTTACACAATAAAAACACCTTTTTTTCTAATTGTATGAATAATTTATAATATATTCAAAAGTAAATGTTATAATAAAGCATCTACTAAGCATTAATTGTAAAAATGTAAATGAATTAGGAATTCGTTTGAAATATCTTGAGGACCACATTCTAGCAATGTGAGTTTAGATCATATATCAATCTGAGTTGATCACATATTTGATAAAGCATAGGGTAAGCAAACTAGATTATCGTCAAAGTTTCAAAATTATAGTCTAAAACAAAATTACAACAAAAAGTCTAACATTATTACTATTTTTGCAGCTCTTAAATTTTTCTAGAAATTTGACATTTTAAAGAACAAATTAGATTTTTGATGTTGGAGTTTTTGGACACCTAAAGACACATCTAATAATGTCAAAATGTAATTGCATTACATACAATATACACTAGACCTATTCTCAGAACTAATTTAACTTTTTCTGATTTTATTACTTATTACTCAAGTTGTTGTCAGGTTTAACTGTTGATCATTTGCTAACAGTAGTTCGTCACATTAAATATGGGACTAAAAAGTGTCCACATATTGTTTTATATCCTAATTTAAAACTAGCTTGTTTTCATTCAAAAAAAATTATAATAAAATTTAAAAATGCATGGTTTATTCTTGTGTTATCTAAAATATCTTAAGAAGTCTTTCAATGCATGTTTAAATGTGGCTTACAGATCCAAATGTTTTTGAGATACTGTAGTATTGCCCATACGTAATGGAAAATAAATTCTTGTTGGTCCTAAACCGGACATTCAGATCACAAGATGACACAGCCTCTCTCATAAAACTGGCCCTAATTCAAATAGCGGTTTTCAAATATAGAAACTTCCTCCCATCTGACATTTTATTCAATAAAGTCACTGTGCTTGTGACCTCCTGGTATTCCCCCAACTTCTGACTCCTAGGCATCTAACCAAGTCAATAAATAGAAACATAATTTATTCTTTTTTTTTTTTTTTCTGGCCACAATCATTCTGCATGTGCCTGATAAATAATACATAAACTGACAAGAACTCCAAATATTATGTTAATAATATAATATCAAATTTCTTTATATAAAACTACTGTTTTACAAGGTTCACTTTATGAAAAGTTACAATCAAAGAAAGCAGGGATGAAACATTTTTTGCCTAAAAGTGTCATTCTATTTGTAACCACTAGAGGGGCTAATACTCAAGATAACACTGTAATAAATTTCCACTTGAACTTGATCTCAAACAGAAGAATAAGAAAAATATTATTTGTACCCTCGACTTGCCTTTAAATAGTTTTTATTAAATAGTATTTTATTAAATAATTAAACACAATTATTATTATTATTGTGTTGCTTTTGCACCTGGGCTTTCACTGTATGTTTTGTTCAAAGAATACTACCACTTTTACAACTGAACTTGTCTTAGCAACTTTATTGAGATTCACACTCAAATCAGTCCAATTCATTAGCCAAACATCACACATTTGTATTTTCCATATAAACTGAGAATGTATCAAGTAAAATTATGAAAGTGCAAATACCATTTCAAGGATTAGGTGCTTAACAATATAAAAATCTGTAATGGGTTACAAAATGTGCTTTTCTACCCCCCCCCCCAACAAATAATAGCCACCACCTCCCCCAAACAATAGCCTCGACACTTAAACGGTCTTTTGTCAAGAAAACATGAACTATTTTTATTATAATTACTTAATGCACAGCATACTGTCACATACAGGACAACTTTTGTCATTCACTTTCTTTGTCATGGTTGGACAGATGTTTGAAACCTACCATATGCTTCATTTGAACAGACATTAGCTTCACCTCAGCCTTTGGCAACACACATTAGTCCAAAGAAATACTGCGATTAAGTGAGCTTAACCCATTCCGATCCCACATACAAACTGTACATACAGAAAAAAAAATTAATGTGTGCACTCCCTCAAACTTTGACGAATGGAATGATTCCAAAAAAAAAACACTTAACGGACAGGTTTGTCTTCATTTTCACTTTGAAAAGTTGATGCATTCGAACATTAGGTCAGAATCAACATATAATATAACATCAAGCCCACAGTAAAACATCAGGCGCCTGCTCAGTCAAACCCACAGCTAAAACCGCCAATATAACTGGAAACCTATGAGCTAAAGTAGGTTAACTCCATAGCTGAAATGTGAGCTAATTTTGTGCAAATTTTATGAAGGCCTTAAAACTTAGTGCTGCTGTGATTTAGCCGTTTCATCAGATGAAAAGTTGGGCAGGTGCTCACATGAGAATTGAAGCAAATCAAAAACATTGTTAATTTGTTTAAATGGCTTTTAACAATTATTTCAGCATACGCATTTAAGTAATAAGGAAATATTGAAAAGTGGCACTGCGTTATTACAGTTTGATATATACACACACACATATATATATATATATATATATATATATATATATATATATAGGCATTTGGGGTTTTTTTTTAGTCAACAACAACTTTTCCTTTTATCTTCATTCATTTTTAAGGACATTCAATTTCAAATAAATAGAACATTTATTTCCATAATTTATTGTAGAGAAATACCACAGTTAAATTAATCGTAAAAAAAAAAAAAAAACTTTAATTGTAAGTGAGTTCCACCATATATATATAAATGTAAATATGAAGCTAAAACAGCTTCTGGGCACCTTAGATATTTTGAGGAAAATGTGGTTTTTGGAAAAAACTTAAATTTCTATCAGAGATACACCAGGAGAACATCTACGGGTTTTTATCTGAACATTTAAATTTGTGGCCATGTGGAAATCACATCTTAACACACAATGAATAGTATCTCATTAAATATAGATGGATTTGATCCGTAAATGTGTCCGAGTTCATGAATTCTTTCATTTTTCTTTTTTTCTTTTTTTATAATTGCTTTAAAAACAACCTGGGAGAAGGGGCCAGAGTCATGCTGAAGAACATACGAACATGTATAAAAATGTCTTTCAAAAAACATTGACCTCAGTTTGCTTAATCGTACGATGTGTCTTGGAAATTCCCCCACTCTGGGCTCCGAGCGAAAGAGAGCGGCTATAAATAAAGAGAAGTTTCACAGAAAAGGCACTGTGATAAGTTGCAAAGACGAAACGTTTTCCAGATCCGGCGTGGCGCTCCTGAACCGAGTTTAACCTCGCCGGTACTTTCCATTCTAATTAACCGGTGACGGATTACAGTGATTACGAAAAGTCAACTGCAACTAGAATTACTGTTCATTTAGTTTCTGTGATTATCAGCCCTGCTCTTCTGAGCGTGATGCTGCCGTGTACTTCTCTAATACTACAGGTCTATTTTAAAGGAAGGATAGTGTACTGAATAGGGCGGCTAGGCCCTCAGCAGCAGGCACGATCAGTGTCCGCTCGGCGTGTGCTAGCCAGTGTTTTTTGGCACCTACAGTATCTTTTACATCCTTTTTAATCAGGCGAACACGCACTGAATATCATCCTGTTCTATACAGTGGATTTTTCGGACTAGCTCACTTCCTGTCCCGTCTTCATAGTGCTTTCTGTTTCAGTTGCTGACTCTTCTAAAAGCGTTTAACACTCCAAGACCGGAATGAGTTTTTTAGTGAGCAAAGAACACATGCCTCATGAGCACAAAGGCCTGAAACACACGAGTACTGAGCGGGTACTCAAAAATGGTTTCGATTTCTACATATCTGACAATACAAAGCTTCTCATCATGATTAATCTTGATCCTCAGGTTCACAATCCGGCAGCTACTTCATCAAAAAAGTGGCTTAGCTAGTAGGTGAAGTCAGTATTTCATACAAGGTGTACTTGACCCTCCCATTCAGAGGAGCTACTGCTAGGCTGGTCGGGGTCTGAGTCACATTTTGGGGTGTCAGAGTGACAAGGGTTCAAACCGCTCGGAGTTTTGCCCAACTCGATGGACGTAGCAGAAGGTACCACACACATATCGAGGCCTACCAAGTCTAATTGTGTCGGCCTGATGGGCTCACGCTCTCCTGTGACGATACCGGAGTCAAACTCGTGCTCTGCCTCTCTATCGCCCCCCGCTGTCCACTGTGGAACGGCGCACTCAGTCGGCTCTGATGTCATCCTTGCCGACTGAGCACCGAATTCACCAGCCGAAAGAACCAAATTGATATTCTGCGGGTTCATGTCATGAAACCAAGCCATGATGTTGCCTAGAAGGTTGGCGTTGTCCGAATTGAAATCAGAGGTTTCCATATGTCCCGAAGGAGCTTGGAAGGGACCCTCAGCAGACTCACAGGAAGGATTGTTGAGATTGTCAAAACGCAGAGGGACATTCTGGCCACTGATATTACCGAGCTTCTTTAGGCCGTCACCCACCTCTAACAGCTCGGAGCTGCTCAGGGCAGCACGGGGCACGTCTATCCCACACAGCACCGGGTCCAGCCGCGTGGGCAGGGATGTTCCGATAGCCCCCAGAGATGCTTCGTTTGCGAGGATCTCTTGAGCATCAACGCCAGCACTGCCTGCAGTCAGTGCAGACTCCTGCAGAGACAGCTGGATAGCCAACAGGATATTCGGATCATCCTCATCCAAGGAGCTGTGAGGCTGAAAGGTAAAAGATCAGACGTTACTCTCAGCTGAGGACTTGTGACGTTCCACCACATAGTCTCTGTTAAAAGGGTCTCAACTCACCATGGGCAGACCCAGTCTGTGACCACCACCAATTTCTTGTGTGTCTGTAAAAGGTGACAAATGGAAAATGTTTTGTTTAGTTGGATTGCTAGTACAGTTTTGCTTTTTTTATAGCAAGGAATATCTCTAAGGACATCTACTCACTGCAAAATCATTGATATCAATGGTGATGGTGCTGCAACCCATGATTTCTCAGTTACCACACTGAGTATTTCCTTCAGCCATAAATTATAAATTAGCAGTGTGACCTTGAGGATCTTTATATGGGTTTTTGTGTAATCGAGCTCAGTAGTACTTAAAAATAAGGTTTCATTTGTTAACATTTGTTAAATACATCCGTTAATATGAACTAACATTAAACAGAATTTATTAATTTTACATTAATCTCAGCATTTATTAATGTATTTTAAAATCAAAAGTTATATCTGTTAACATTACTTAATGCATGGGAACTAACATGAATATGAACATTTTTATTAAGTAATTTTATCAAAGGTTAATAAATGTTAGGGATGTAAGAATGCACCCCGAGCCGGTATGTGACGATTCAAATTGATTGAGATGTTAAACGAATCGCGATACAATTGGGGGTAGGAGTTGATATGAATGTATCTCTGAAGGGAATTGACTGTCTTCAGAAACGTTTAGATGCTATTTTCTTTTCATCTTGCCTCCGTATAATGTATATTAAAGTAGTATTTATAATGTTTATAAGTGCAGCATTTATAGTGTTTATATATGCAGCATTTTGTCCAAGCAATAATAAAAAGACACTTTTTCATTTATAATTTGTGTTAAATCTCATTTTGTTAAAAAAACAAAATGGTGAGAAAATCATGTCATGAAATCAATATCATGAATTGTATTGAGTTGAGTGAATTGTTACATTCCTAATAAATGCTGTAGAAATATATTGCTCATTGTTAGTTCATGTTAGTTAAAGGGTTAGTTCACCCAAAAATGAAAATTAGGCTGCGTTTTACTCACCCCATGTTAACAAATTAGACCTTACTGTAAAGAGGTCCAGCCAGCATCTGTCTATCCAGATATACATGGCAAATATATGATGCAATCAGATATTTAAAGAATTAAATACTATGCGTCACAGCTGTATTTCAGAGCATGTGCACATGAATGAGGCCAATTGTAGTCTGATTATGGTGTATACATGTTGGATGAACCCGAGCTACAACTGCATTATCTAGGTCTATTAGTCCGACCTCACAGAAATCAGACAATAGATTTCAGTCAAACTAAAGTGTTTACAGTACATGTCATTTTATGAAGAATGAAATCAAACTTTTATATTATATATTATACTTTCATATAATATTAATGAAATAAAAGGCCATTTAAATGTGCTTACTCTCATGACTCTCTTAACACACTTAAAGGGTTAGTTCAGTCAAAAATGAAAATTAGGCTGCGTTTCACTCACCCCCGAGGCATCCTAGGTGTATATGACTTTCTTCTTTCAGACGAATCCAGTCGGAGTTATATTAAAAATTGTCTTTGATCTTTCAAGCTCTATCGTTGTACTCAACGGGTGTTGCATTCCTTCGGTTCAAAAGATGGGCTAATTTTCATTTTTGGGTGAACTAACCCTTTAAGTCCACTTTTTAAAAAATGCACTTTGCAATAATGTTAGTGTTGAATAATAATCTTGAAGTTTAATATTTGAAATCGTTTTAATAATCTTTTGTTGCGTGGTGACTAACATACTAAAGCACATGTGAAGTACTTGATTATAATTTTAACTACAGTGTTATTCAATATCACATTTAAAGTTCACATATTCTAAATGTACTAAATTGCATTGATAAATAGGTTTACAGTGTATTTTCTGCTGACTTCAGTATGCAGAGGACAGCAAAAAATCTTGAAACTTCACTTTCAGCTGCTTAAGCGACGGAGCAACAAAATGCTTACATGTAGCAGCAAATACAGGCACCAAACTGAAAACACATTCACGAAAAACATACCTAAAGTGCTATGGGCTGGGTCATCAGGTTCGGGTGTGTTGCTGCGGAGGCTGACCATGTCTCCTCTCCTGCGCTGCCTGTGTCTGCGTCTGTACTGGAACTCAGCATACGCCTACAACACAAAACCGCACACAACACCATTTCAAAGCTGCTTCAAGAGGTGTACCAGCATTCCCACTGGACCCTGTGAATAAAAGTCAGACTCTCAGAGGAACCCTACACCTCTCTACAGGAACTCTGCTGTGCGGCAGCATCAAAGTTCAGGGCATCGTCATGTCAGAATAACAGACAGACGCTTTGAGTAAAGTCAAGAAGGCTTTTAAAGGAATAGTTCAAAACAAAAATGAAAATTATGGCATTATTACTCAACTTGTCATTCAAAACCCTTAAGGATAATTTTTAATAATGCATAAAAAAAAAAAATCACACAAATCTATATAATAATATAATATAATAAATAATATAATATAATATAATATAATATAATCATGTTATGTCCTTAAATCTTTAAAGCTCCAATCTCATTCATACTAACTGCATGGAAAAGAGTGACCAGCATCATTTAAAGGTTCTCATTTTATATTCCATGAAAATAAAGAGACAACGCTTTTGAAACTACATGAGGGAGGGTAAGTAAAAGATTTCAGAATTTTAATTTTTTGCAAAACTAATCCTTTAAGCTCCACAAACCATGTAAATTTCCAAACAGTTTGACACTCTGTAATGAAATTTACTACAACACCAACAAGATATGGCAGTTCGGTGTATATGTGTCAGTATAATCTATTTAAGATTTAATCACAAATCATAATTGATCTATACTGCACTTCTTCCAACTTTATTTTTACCATAGGTCGACAAACTCCCAAAAATAAAAAATAAAAGTCTTGAATCTAAACCAAACTGAAGCTGCATGCAGTAAGCATGCAGTAACGACAGCAAACTAAAAAAAAAAAGAAGTACATTTAGGAAAAACATTCCTGATAGGTACCGCTCAAGCATCAACAATAAAAAAAAAGTTGAATAAAGTGCATCACTATTATTCCTCTTTCTACAAGCCATAAATCCAGAGCAAAAAGAAACTGTGCCATAGCCTGCACACATGATTTCAAAAGAAGAGCAGCGACCAGCAATACAGACTGAAGTGGTGGCCTGGTTCACCTTGAAACATCTACAAAAACGCATATTTCATGACCTTTCGTGGAACAGTCAAAGCAAAAAGCAGGAAACTGCCTTTTGAAGTTACAACACCAAAGGCATCTTTTAAAAGACCATGTCTGGATACATTAACGGAAAAGATCTCGGCCTCCAGATGACGTTAAAACTGCATCAGAATTCTTAATCTGGAGTGCACAGCAATCATCTGAAACATATGAACAGCGGCAATAGAACATGAACAGAAAAAAATAAAACATGCACCCAAATAAAAGTGGACAATGACAGTGATGGAGTGTACATGACAGGTGCCATTCCACTGTTTGTTTAGCCGTTCCTGAGATGGGATCTAATGAGGATTCTTTAATACCTGCGGATGGCTTCCTGTATACTGACAGTGCTCTCTCGGATCAATTCCCCAGAGAAAGGCATGATTCCTCTGGATCTTTAGATTAGAACAAAATAGCGGTACACTGTTTAACATTAAAGGTCTCACACATTCACAAATGCTGCAACAGGACTAAATCTTGCTCGATAGGCCAATATGCACTGCCAAAACTTCAGGCATCATACACCAGCCAAGTAGATTTAACAACGACACTCTTTAACAAACTATTCCCAAAGTCTCAAAACAAACCAAACAAAAGAGTTACCTCGGGAGAAGCGAAACCCAAGTACTCCCAGTCCCATGTTCCACCAGCAAAACTGTAAATGCAAACAAAAAAGTAGGTTCCATGTGATCTTATACATTGTGAGGCTGCAGGTGCAGTTGAGTTACAAATGAAAAGTCACTCTTAGGAAATACACTACTACTGTTAAAATCAGGGATGCGCCGATACCACTTTTTCCAGTACTCGCCCGATACCGATACTTCTATTTTTGGTACTTGCCGATACCGAGTACCGATACTGATATTTTTATTGCATTTGTCAATTTTTTAAATATTGGGAACAGAAACCAAAAGAGTATGTATAATGTTAGTTGGTTAACTTCATTTATCAAATAGATACAGTCGAACCAAAATTTATTCAGACACCTTCAACATTTCTCACATTATCACAGTTTATTCGCTATAGTTTAGAAAATGGTAATAAAATATGACAAGAACTCAGAGTTACACTGTGTCAGAACAAATTCAGCTTGATAATGTTAGATAACTTTGATAGAAAGGTATGTAATGGATTACAATCAACCAAAAATTATTCAGACAGCTGTTAGTATGACAGTATTTACACAACTATCAATACTTAGTCGGGCAACCCTTAGCCTTAATGACAGTCTGTAGTCTCCAGGGCATGCTGTCATCCAGCTTCATGCAAACCTGAACTTAAATTTCTTTTTCCCAGACTCGGTCCGAATAATTTTTGGTCCCAAATTTTTATCAGTTTTACTGGTAGTCCAATTTTACCCAATTATACCCAAAAATCATCCCTAGCTAAAATTAAAACCCTATTGACCCTATTAACCTTACATTCATAGAAATGTGCTTTCTAAGTCCTTTAAAAATATAGTTTAAAACTGGTTTCATATTATTTTATACTGTTTTCAACAAAAGCTTAAATGAAAAAAAAAAAATATTTAGTATGGCCATCTTTATTATTGTTTATAAAAAAGGTTTCTATTTTGCTTTTTTGTCTATTTTTAAGCAGCCTGTAATTGAGGAAGAGGCTCTTACCTGCGTCGAGGGGCTTCGGGTGAATCATTGGGCGCCACACCTCTTGCCACGGAGGCCAGAAACTCCTGCCTCTTTTGTTGCACCAGGCAGGCAGCGCGGATTATCTTATGACGAGGCGTGCGGAGGTAAGGCCGGTTGACTTTCTGTGCAAGATCTTCAGTCACCATTTCCAAGTCAGTCTAACAAGAGGAATAAGAGTATTAAGTTGTCACTAACTCAGAGCATACACAGTAAGCATATCCCATAACTAGCATCTGTGTTACTAACCTGCATAAGTTCAAATATTTCCTTTTTTGTGCTTCTGGGCTCCAGAAAGAACCCATAAGGGTAAGAGCACTTGAGAATACGACGAGTCTTAAGTAGTTCATGCACTGCATCTTCAATGAAAGTAGTATCTGGAGGGCCGCCTTCTCCTGCAACAACACAGTAATACAATACAGGAGTTAATATCTAAAAAGTCTTAAACTTGATCTACTGCTAAATAGGGATGTAACGATTAATCGCGAGCCGGTTGAAAATCAATTTAAATATGTGACGATTCAAATTGGTTGAGATGCTAAACAAATCGCAATTCAATTAGGGGTAGGAGTTTATATGAATTTATGTCTGAGGGGAACTTACTGTCTTTCGATGGTATTTTTCTTTTCCTCTTGCCTCTGTATAATGCATATCAGGGCTCCAGACTCATTCTTCCCACTGGTCGCTCTTTTGCAACTAACTTTCTCAGCTGGTCGCACGAGAACATGATTTGGTCGCAATATCATTATTTTTTTTGCGCTACAACATGGGATTGTTCAATGCATGCTGATGAACTTTTATCATAGTTTATAGTTATATGGAAACGAAAGTTTTGGGGCTTGTTTTAAAATTTCTATTTAGTTTTGTTATTTACATTTACATTATATTTAAATTTAGTCATTTAGCAGGTGCTTTTTACAAAAAAAACTTACAAATGAGGACAATAGAAGCAATCAAAACCAACAAAAGAGCAATAATTTACAAGTGCTATATTAGTATATTATTATAGTGTTATATTTCAATTTCACAAAGAAACGTACAGTATTTTGTCCAAGCAATAATAAAAGGACACATTTAATTTATAATTTGTCTTAAATCTCATTTTGTAAAAAAAAAAATCGTGAATCGAATCGAATCGTGAAATCAAAATCGTGAATCGAATCGTGAGTTGAGTGAATCGTTACATCCCTACTGCTAAATGTAGAAGGAATCACTGTGTGAATATAAAAGCAAGTTTTATTCTCTATAGAGTGCTTCCAGTCTGTAAATTTTACAGACTGAAAAAAGGTTGACAATGCATTATCACAGCTTAGAAATAATTCATTAACACTGATTATGTAAGTGTGGTTTTGCATCTTACTTCCACTCAAAACTTTGCTCAGTTGTTCCATCTTGTCTTTGGCCGTCTTAAGCAGACGTTCTTCCAGCTGTGGGAAAAGATAACACAGATAAAGACCATTTGCCTCTGGGTCATCATGTCACATCTAATGTCAATCCACAGACTGCCAAATGTCTGTTCACTGACCATATGATGCATAAACCGCAGGTAAAAACAAAAACGGTGGTTGTTCGCTTTAAATGCCATTCAGACGATCTCTTCCAGTCAAGGTGGTTGTTGGTCAGACTAAGCTGCATTGTGAACCAAACTTCATGCTATTTACTGTAGTCGACGACTATGTGAGACTGCGTCAAATCAGGCAGATTTTTGTAGACTTTTTTTTTTTTTACCTGGTAGCTGTGCTCGTGGTTCTTAAAGCGCGTGTAATAGTGCATGAAGCGATCCAATTGCTGGAAGTTCTTGTGTTTCTTCTCAGCCTGCAAAAAACAAACAAACAAAAAAACATAAGTGCGTGTAAACATCCAGGCACAGCCATAATCAGTTGCGAGATATTTTTCTTTCTTCATTATTAAAAACTCCATAACTCTTATTGTGTTGAATAAATATATAAACAGACAAAACGGCATGTGCATGTACGTAAGAATATGTACCTCAACTGTCATCTCTTTAGACTGCTCCTCTACCTGCTGAATGGCCTCATAGCGTGTGCAGCGGTAGTAACCTCCTGTAGAGGAACTGTGTTTTTTCCACTCTTCCATACAGATCCAACAGAAATCATACTTGCACTGTACACACATACACTCTTGATTAACAACACCTAAACTAAAACAAACTATTAGTCTTCTTTTATTATGTCACTAGCAAATGCATATAGCAGTCTAGCAGGCAGCACACTGGGAGTTTTGGTATTCTGACAGCAAGGATTATGCGTGTTGCTAGGTAACCATCTCTCACTTTTTATTTTTGGAGTGCTAGTACTTGCAATGTCTTTCCCTGTTTAGTAACCTTGTTGCAGGATTATCAAGATTGAATGAACAGTAATGCATTCTTTCCTAAGGCACACCCACACATTTCTTGTTCTTTAATCAAAGAGATTTATCCAGATTTCCTCATCTATTATTTTTAAAAATGATTTAACATCAGCCCACTGTTGCAGAGGCAGAACTTTAGAAACAAATCTTAATCTTAACAATAACAGTTTATTATGACTGTCATAACAAAAAAAAAGCCATAACAACAAGCAGCAAAGCTTAAATTCAATGCTTTCTAATAATCCTCATTGACCCTTCCAATCAGGTTTTCATCCAAAGTTCCACTTTTGACAGTCTTGATTTACTCTTTTCATGGCTCACAGCCATATTGGCACAATTCCCTCTTGGTTTACTTCTTACTGGAAGATAATATTTCATCTCTTTTGAGAAACACAACTCTTTTACTCAGGGAGTCCCCCAGGGTTCTGTTTTTGGCCCTCTCCTTTTCAAAATCATATCACCAACCATCATGGTCTCAGTTATCACTGCTTTGCTGAGATTTATTTTACCACCTGTTCTGATATACACCCTCCCACTCATTTCGGTCAGTGGCACTGGGAATTTTCTTAAACTTACCACAAACAAAAGAGATTTAAAAGTAAGTGGGCCGAAACTCAGATTTGTGCATTGATTTTGAAGTTTTTGTCAATCCCTTTCAAAATTCCTTGGTATCATGTTTGACCTTTTGTTCCCTTCCAAAGTTCACAACAACTCTCTTGTCAAGCCTGCATTTTACACCTCTAAAAAACTCCATGACTCTGCTCCATACTTAACCTGGTATATACATAAATCTATTATTATTACGCAAATAACCTTGGCACATTGCATGTGGTTACAGCCCTCATTCTTCTGAATGGGAGATTTGCAGTTGGCACAGGGTTTGGAGTTGGTGAGTAACCACAGGCAGTTGGCAGCATCTTCATATGCATCACTTACACCTGCCACTGTAATGGAAAAAGACAGAAATAAAGTTGCTTGAGGTCCAAAACCATTTTTGGACAGGTAGGAACAATACTTCAGGATAATTATCTTAGTAGTCACTGAAAAGTACAGCAAAGCAAGCTCACGTTCTTCTGGTTTCATATCAGTGACTTTCTGGAGCCACATCTTCCAAGTTTGGCAGTCACATGGTTCATGGGCTTCTCCTTGGCACTCCCTGTGGGGAGAAACCCCAGTGTGACGACAGGCCTTAGCATAAAGGAAATTCCTTTTCGGGTGAATATTTTATTTATGTTCTATACATTTTAGTTGTTAGTGGTGGACAGGCTTTTGGGGATAAAAATGTGTGTCAAACATGAGTAAAAGATTAACCTATGCTAACATATTAACATGGTGTAATATAACAATTTTTTTAATCCGTTCCTTGTACCCTCCAGGTACAGGAGCTTGAGATGTTGTAGTTTAACATTTGTCATAATTTTTTTCCCTGCCGTTGACTACCCAATTAGAACAGAACGGTGACCTACCAGTTGAAAATCACTGATATAGAACACAATGTTGGAAGACTGTTGACCTCAGACGCCTTTAAATAACAGCTTCTTTCATTTTAGATTCAATCTATATTCACTTAGGCAGATTAAATGTGTGTATGAGACAGAGAGGGGACGGTGTTTTGACTCAAATGTAATGCTCAGATTTGGCACAGGCAGTGATGAGATACGAGCCCACTGTGTGGGTGTGTATATGTCTATGTGTTTGTGTGTTGGGGACATAAGGACCAGAGCTGTGGGAAAGAGAAACTCCACTGTGACCACTGTGAGCAGAACCTACATACAAACACACATTCCTTCATTTCTATATATTTATGTAACACAGGCGATCTTTTTGACAATGTCTCTGTAACATGATTTGCACTGCTAAAATAAGTGCAGAATATGAGTCTAGAAATACTATTAATATTATTTAAATAGGCTACTATTAATATGTTGCTATTACTATTAATCACATTAAATCATGTAGTAAACTGGAGATTTTGTTCAGAATTACAAATCCTCTCTTCTGGTATAATGGCTTGAAAGATTTGTATCAGTGACTGGCACTGACCAGCAGAAAAGATGGCCCTTGCCACAGTCCACCGCAGGGGCCTGGAGGCGAGGAAAACTGAGCGGGTCAGAGGTGCTGGCACCTTGCCCCTGTCCGGCCAATCGCACCGCTCTATCACAGCCAGCCCGCGGGCACCACCGGATGGCAGGATTATTCTCCACAAATGCCTGAGGGAGAAGAAGAAAAAGAGTAAAGAGGAGGACAGAGAAAGAATGGAAGAGAAAGCAAGCGAGGGAGGCATTTAAAATGCAAAACACTGCCTTACTCATTTAATATGTGGCTCTCTGCAATTCTCTGATTCTAATGTATAATGACTGCAATACTGTATATTTGACATTTTTAGATGGCAACATGCAACTTTTATCTCATGTCCTCTTTTTTCTTATCAACACAAGTTATAATAGATTAGTGAATTCTTTACTTGATAGTTTCTGACAACAGTAAAAATGGCCTTGGACCTCAGTACTAATTTCAATATATCACCAATTAAAGCAAGAAAACAGAATCATTGGTCATAAGAACAACAAACCAGTAAGAGAAATAGAGTTGCACTGTAGCTAAATATCTAAGCTAAATAGCTGCAAATTAAAATTAATAATATATATATTAATTTATATCATTCAAAAGTTTGGGGTCAAAAAGATTGTTTAATGTTTTTGAAATGTCTCTTTTGCTCACCAAGGCTGCATATTTTGACTGCATCCAAAATACAGTAAAATGGTAACATTGTGAAATTATTACAATTTAAAGTAACTGTTTTCTTTTAGAATATATTTTAAAATGCAATTTATTTTTGTTATGGCAAAGATAGATTTTCAGCAGCCATTACTCCAGTCTTAAGTGTCACATGATCCTTCAGAAATCATTCTAATATGCTGATTGGTTATCAAGAAATATTTATTATTATTATCATGTTCAAAACATTTGTGTTGTTTAATATTTCTGTGGAAACCCTGATACATTTTCAAGTTCAAAATAACAGCATTTATTTGAAATAGTAATAATTGTTTTACTTTGGGATTTCTGCTTGAATATAAAGAGTGTTTTAAATAAAATGTATCATTATTATTATCATTTGCAACATCTTTATAATCACTTTTGATCAACTGAATTAATGAATAAAAGTATTAATTAAAAAAATATGTTATTGATACCAAAATTCTGAATGGTAGTGTGTATACTGAAAATTGAACTATTATTCTTAACAGAAGCTTAATATCATAAATATAAATACAATAAAGAAATATTAACTTGCATCAATTTCACATATATTTACTGATTTAGTAAGTTCATGTATGTAATAGGTGGGATAATGTACAGTCTAGGTTTGTCAAAGTAACTGGTCACACTTTATTTTAAGATGCAATTATCACTATTAAACAGTGTTGGGCAGTAACGCATTACTTAGTAACGCGTTACTGTAATTTGATTACTTTTTTAGTAACGGAGTAATTTAACGCGTTATAATTTTCAAAATAGTAATTAGAGTATAGTTACAAGTCGAGGTCTCTATACGTTACTGCCACGTTACATTGCTGACAGAATGCAGTGTTTTATAATCTAGAGACCTAAAAAGGATGTAGCACAGGCACTGTCGAGTCAAGTGCCAGTGGATCAGAGACCTGCTCCCGCGAGACCCGACGCAACATAAAACCATGTCTGCATTTGTGATCGGAGAAACGACAAACAACAAGTGCTACTCTACACTGCTCAAAACTCACGTTTGAATCGTCAGTGGCAAATCCTTTAAATATGAAAACGTACTTACAGACTGTGAGTCAGAACAGATGACATTGTAGGCTACTCTCACAGGATCAGGAAACAATCCTCCATAAAACGCGCTGCACACATCTGAATATTTGGTTTGATCTGTTCTGGAACAGTGCAAAGAGAAAGGAAAACTTGAAATCACATCATATTACCCCTTTAAATAAAATGATTTCTGTCATGTAAAGTTTTGAGATTTTGCCATAAACCTTTGCTGATTAAACAAAACTAAACTAAAAATATTTTGTCCTTTCCGGTTCATCTGATCTGCTGAGTCTTGTTATAATGCCGGGATCCGAGTTAATTTTTACCAACAGCTCCAGAAGTCTGTTAGTACACTCTGACCCTGAAAATGGCTACAACAGAGCTCAGACGCCCCTGTGGAAGATTCAGCATCACCATGGTAACATAATGAAAGTCTTGGGACTCCACAGCGTGAGAAGTGTCATTCTCAGACATTCTCAGATGAGAGCTGCCATTGTTACAGTTACTTCAACACTCTCAGCTCCCATTTCATTGTTCCACCGTTCTGGACTGACTTCACAATAACACCAAACACATAAACTCCACTGAGAGGACTGATCTCTTTGACTGGAAAACCAGCAGCTCTATGAAGGCAGAATCACAGGGTTTAAATCAAAACTCGAGCCTAATGCTGTATGATTGCTGTATTGCTTAATCTATCTATGCACATATTTAAGACTAATGTGCATCTGATCATGTAATTATACCTTGATGTCAAACTGCAGATAACGTTTGTCCATCTCTCTGGACACAATGCTCTCAATGACCTCAACAGGAACCAGCTGGAAGCAGTCATAGGCTGGGCAGAAGATGTTATGGGCCTCCCCCTCCTGAATCTTCATATTCAGGAAACTGCCAAGGGCAAGTACACATGACTGAATTAATGTAATTCATAAATACCATAATACCATCACAAATAATGTAATGTGACTGAATTAAAAGCCTCTGAAGAAAAAGCCCTCACCTTTCCCAGCATCCTCTGCAGAACTCGTGACCACATGGAATATCAACAGGCTCCTCAAACATGGAGGCCGCACACATACAAATTCCGCACTGACAGTGGAGAACAAAACAACATTAGTGAGAAAATATGTTAAATGTTATACACCTAGATATAAAACTACATTCTATACACGAAGCAGTATAAAATTGATCAGAAAAATAAACATTTGATAAAATGACATTTGGCCGTTTAATCTCATGACAAATTGCACTACAGAGCGTTTCGATGAGGGGGTCAAAACAGGACAGAAAATAGCTTATTACTTCTAAATTATTATGTTTTTTGATGTAAAAATGTTGATAACGTTGTAAGTGGACCTCAGAGAACAGTACAAAATAATAAAAAAGGCAGTTCATGACCCCTTTAACTGATTTGTCATTTTAGATTACACTCCAAAAGCACTTGCATGCTAAATGAAACGCAATAAACCAACGTCTGTCATTCGGCTATCAGAAGCACAGAATGCAGAAAAAGCAAGGTCAAAACTCTAATTTCACATTTCAGCAATAATTTTTTTTTTTATGGTAGAATTAATCACTGGAACTTAGCAGCCAAAAACGGGTACAAAGTTTTTTATTATAGAATTGTTGCCTTTTTGACTATGGTGTTTGTATTTTCCTGTGCGTTTGAATTTATTTTGAGGACAGAGAATCTGTGAAGTACAGGTGCATCTCAATAAATTAGAATGTCGTGGAAAAGTTCATTTATTTCAGTAATTCAACTCAAATTGTGAAACTCGTGTATTAAATAAATTCAATGCACACAGACTGATAACTAAAGTAAAGTACTAAACTAAAGTAAGTAAAGAACACATTTTAGAAATGTACTTTTTTCAGGTTTATTATACATGCAAATATATTTTACTATGAGTACAGACCAAACAAACTGTTGAACTGTTTTGAGTGTTTTCTAATATCCGCTCCTTTTTTTTTTTTCATTTTCATTTTGTAGCAGCCCTTGTTTTTATTTAAGAGAAAAACTTTTTTGCAAATGCAAATGAAAAATATGGAGAAAGAATGTTCATAGAGCAACATTTTCATATGCAAAAAAATATTTAGGTTTATCTGCAGGTGAAAGTTCAACCTTGGTGTGAATATAGATTCATAGATATGCACCGTGTAACAAGATTTTGAACAGAAACATTCATGTTTGGTATTCTTATCCCATTAATGGGATTTGAACCTACAACATTTCAGTAACCCAGATCTAACCCCATGGCTACACCACCACAATTGATCTACCTATGCATTAAAATTCATTACATTAAAACTAACTATTGTACATCACCTCCACAGAAGAGGCCGTACACCAATCACTAATAGAGGAACAAATCTGATCCCTCACCAAGGAGTGATCATCATCAGCAGGGGTCAGGCTGATCTCGTCCGGGGAGGTGATAGATGAGCGTGTGGTGCGAGGCGTACGGGGTGAGGGCAGGGTGTCCCAGGTGTTGTAGCCTCTGGGCGGAGGAGTTGGCATCTGAACACCTGAGCGCTGACAGCAGTTTTCAGCATTAGACATCCAAGCTTCCAGGAGTTTCTCCCTGTCCCAGTCTAAATTTTAAAGGGAAACTTGGGTCAGTATGCATGGCCAAAAAAACAACAACAACAGTACATGAGGAGTCACAGAGATACTAAAAATACACATTCTTTCACCTATCAAATCATTTTTTCAGTGGAATTCACAGCTGATTCAAGTGTTTCAAAAAGGCTGTTCCTCTGGGTGGAAAAACCTACCCAGATGTTCCGTAGGTTAGTTCCACATAGGATATGAGAGCACTTGCCTGTCTTCATATTAAACCTGCCAGTCATGGCTGGTATACTCCCACATGGGAGGAAAAAAAGGAACTGAAGTATGCTATTAGCAATAATGAGTAACCATTAAAACACATTTCAAGACATTCACTTCCTAAAAAAAAAAAACGGGCTCCAATTTTATGCAAACAGAACAAAAGTTCCTCATCCATTAGTTCAAGGCTATGGCATGGGATGGTGGTGACATATAAAAAGGACATATACTTTGATACCTTCGAATGAACTTATCGGTCAACATCAATGAAGTGTGCTGGGATAAGAAAAAATAAGAAATGCCACTTCCCAGAGGAAATCCTGGAGACAGATTCCAGACGTTGAAGGCAAGATAACACATTCCACAGTCCAAGGCAAAACACATCAACAAACACATACTGTACAACCAAATAAAAGTTGCTTCCAAAGAAAGAGGCAAGATTTTCCCAACTGAAAATCCTCAAAATAAATTACACCTGCTAGCTCAATCGTCTGTACTCTACTGTGTATACCATCATAGTCTTAGGAGTCAAGAGTGTGAATTTGGGTTTAAGATTAAAAGAAGGCGAAACTGCATATTTGAGCCTCGGCTGGCGGTCTCCAGAGAGGCAGTGGCAATAATAGCAGCGCACATGAATCAGAGCTCTGCCCTTTTCTCCCATGGGCTCTAGTCATCTGAAACAAGGCCTGCTAGACAGCCTGCTCACATAATTGGAGATTATTAAAGAAAGCACTAATCCAATTAGGAGTCTGGTGCCAGAGAGTTTAGCAGCTCTAAACATGAGTAAATCTTGTAAAATTAAGGGAAAGGAAATATTTAGGTCTGCTTTGTGAGCATGGATGCTTTTCAGATTTGCTGTACAGCAAAATACCTTATAGGTTAGTTAACTTCTCCAGGGGCAATACCATACATGTTTCCTATGGCTATTTTAAATGCACACGAAGCTATATTCTTCATGAGTTAGGACCTGGAAGGATTGCGTCAGATTGAACCTTGTAAGTAGGCCTACACAGAATATATGCCCACAGATTTACACAGAATTTCTAAACAAAGTTCTACAAATTTCCTGTCCCTTGCATGTTTGTTTGCTAAATAATAGTCGGAAGCATAATATCCATAATAGTCAGAAGCAATGTATCCGTTCAAACCAAATTACATGCCTTATCAGGTTTTTGAGTCAAGTGGATCTGGAATGAAACAAGAAAAATATGCTTGAATATATTAGGTAAAAAAAAAAAAGTGTCAAACACAGTGAAAGCTGGTCAGTCCAATCAATTTGCACCTTCCAAAGATCATTTGCTTTAAACTGAAATCTCTGTCATCATTTACCTATGCTCAAGTCGCTTGTCCATCAAATGACTTTTTCTTTTCTTGTGTAGAAAAAAGAAAATTGAAAAAAGTTGAAAATTAAAATGTTTTTTTCCCACAAATGAATCTGTGGCCATGTTTAATTACTTCATTCTGTCATTTTAGTTAAATCGTGGCACAATTTACTAGTTTGGTCCCTCGTTTTAATTTTCGTTAAATCGTGACCACAATATATTGAGTTTTTTTCCCCCCCCACATGTCATGTGTGAGGCTCTGAAAAAGGAGTTAATATAAAAATGTTGTAATACTTCAGATAAGGGAACGCATATTCACTATTAACTAAGTTTTCCATCAACAAACTCCTAATTTGCTGATAATTGATAGTAAGGTAGTTGTTTAGGTATGGGGTAGGGTTAAGGGATCTAGAATATGGTCTTGCAGAATAAGGCATTAATCAGTGGTGGACGAAGTACACAAATCAAGTACTTGAGTAAAAGTACAGATACATATAATAAAATATTACTCCAGTAAAAGTACTCCTTTTTCAATTTTACTCGAGTGAAAGTACAAAAGTACTCGATTTTTTATATACTTAAGTAAAAAAAAGTACTGATAGATAGATTTATTTAAAACTGTTAAACGTTACGGCTGCGGGGAATATGAACGAGCATGAATAATTTTATTTAGTCTGTGTTATTTGAATGTTTCGGGGTTTTTTTTATTTTTTTTACCTAAAATAGAGACACAGATGTTGATGTGTCTGCATTCAATCATTTCAGTGGGCTTAAATAGATCACCCTTTACAGCAGATTTAGTTCACAAATAACTGACAGTTTTGATCTAAATATGATTTTCAGTTAGTTCTCCTCTAACGGCCATGTTAATTACCGTCCCCGCCGTCTGTGAGAAAGTGTCTCTGACAATTAGATTGAAGGTAGTTAATGGATGCTTCTGTAAATCTTCTTAAATGAAGTGCTTTCCAACCACTGTGCCATTTATATGGCTCCTTATTGCAGCCACCAAACAAGAGACAGATTTCATCGGTCTGGCATGTGAGAACCTCATTGCTTTAATGCCTCAGTGGCAGTGGTGGACGAAGTACACAAATCAAGTACTTGAGTAAAAGTACAGATACGTATAATAAAATATTACTCCAGTAAAAGTAAAAGTACTCCTTTTTCAATTTTACTCGAATGAAAGTACAAAAGTACTAGATTGTTTATGTACTTAAGTAGAAAAGTACTGATAGATTTATTTTGCAATTTTATATAGGCTTCTTAATTAAATTTTATGTTAGCACATATTTTTTATATTCCTACTGCTCAAAATACCTGGGATTTTCTCAAAATAACCACTATATGGAGTCAAGATATATTTTTGTTGTTGATATGGACTACGGTGACGAGAGTGATGTAGTAATGTTCACTATGAAGCTTACACTGCGAAGTACCTGAGAGAAATTTGACCATCTGATTTTCACCAGTAAGAAAAAAAGTGGTTTAAAGCTGGTTGTTTTGCAGAACATCACAGTTATATATGACATGAGAATAAGGCCTGAAGTTAGGAAGAACATTTTAAGGAAAATATAATTATATTTTCATAATGATTTTTTTTCTTCTCAAACCTTTGTGGTGTAAAATCACCCCTGGCCAAATGCCCCCAGAGGGCATCACTTCCCACTTTGATAATTACTGTAATTACCATGTTCTGAACATCACATCCTTTATTTTCCCCCAGATGTAATCTATCTAGGTGGTTCAATAAAAATATTTGGACTTTATATCTAAAAATTACCTCAACTTAGCACCAGCAAGCTTGTTAGCTAGACAGTTAGCATCAGCTAACAATATTTACTTAGTAAAGTACATATACTTGAAAAATTTACTTAAGTACAGTAACGAAGTAAAGCTACTCCGTTACTTTCCACCACTGGCATTAATATGTGCTTTTTAAGTACTAATAAACAGCCAATATGCTAGTAATATGCGTAATAAGAAACTAGTGTGTTCCCTATTCTAAAGTGTTACCAAAATGTCAAAGCTGCTCTTTTCCATAAAATACAAATGCATGATCATCACTGGCTGTCAAAAAAAAATAAAAAAAATAGAACAACAAAGCAGAATAAACCAAACAAAACCAGAACAAGCAAACCAAACCATACCCAGTTTTCAGCTACCAGTGAGAGTGTAGTACTCTCAACTCTCAACACATTTTTCCATAATTCAATTTGGGCCAGCCAACAGCAGTGAATATACCTTTGAGTGTTTGACACAATCATACCATGAGCCCGAAGAAGAGCCTCTGCGGTGAAGAGAGGAGCTTGCAACATATCTGCCGTCTCCACTATCAACATGTCCTTCAGTCTCCTGAGGTCCTGCACTCGCAAACCTTCATAAAACTGAAACATAGACAGTTACGTGTTAATCATCGAACCATAACTAAATCAGCAATCAGTCATCTGCATCAAACTTTTATATTTTTATTGGTCTACAAAATACAGGTCACAGGGTTAGTTCATCCAAAAAATTAAAATTCTGTCATTAATTACTCACCCTCATGTCGTTCCAAACCCGTAAGACCTCCGTTCATCTTCGGAACACAAATTAAGATATTTTTGATGCATTCTGACAGCTCTCTGACCCTCCCATAGACAGCAAGGGTCCTTACACGATCAACGTCCAGAAACGTAGCAAGGAGATCGGTACAATAATCCATGTGACATCAGGGGTTCAACCGTAATATTACGAAGCTACGAGAATACTTTTTGTGCGCAAAAGAAAGAAAAAAAAAAAAAAAAAGAAAAAAAACTTTATTCAACAATTCGTCTCCTACGCGTCACCCTAGCGCCATTTTGGAGAGTATCCACTGAACGCAAACAGCGTATGCTATTCTGTCTCAGCTGCGGCACGCGGATACAATTTCTACGTTGTTTGTGCTTTGATTTGAACGTAAAACAACGTATCCGTGTGGTGCGGCTGACACAGAACAACATACGCTGTGTGCGTTCAGTGGATACTCTCCAAAATGGCGCTACCAAAATGACGAATTGTTGAATAAAGTTGTTTTGTTTTTTTTTGTACACAAAAAATATTCTAGTAGCTTCGTAAAATTATGGTTGAACCCCTGATGTCACATGGATTATTTTACTGATCTCCTTGCTACGTTTCTGGACGTTGATCGTGTAAGGACCCTTGCTGTCTATGGGAGGGTCAGAGAGCTGTCAGAATGCATCAAAAATATCTTAATTTGTGTTCCGAAGATGAACAGAGGTCTTACGGGTTTGGAACGACATGAGGGTTGGTTATTAATGACAGAATTTTCATTTTTGGGTGAACTATCCCTTTAAAATCCGTCACACCTGGACACCAAGGCTTGAGGCCAATGTTAAGGTCACAAGAAATTCCAGTGTTTATTTGGAGAGCTCACCTCCCTGCGGTCTAAGGCTGCATACTCTGCCTCGATATCCTCTGCATGGGGGTCAGTGGAGAAGACCATCTGAGACTCCAGACTGAGCGCAAGCTCCTTATGGTGCTGCCTTTCTGCACAGTCACATGGGGTCTCCTTGATCTCATTCTCCGCAAACAGGTCTGCACCACGCTTCACCAGAAACTGCAAAAAGAGGGTAATACTGTTAATATACAGTGGGAAAATCACTAAATGAAAGAGGTAATGACATGAGGAAACCTTAAAGACAGGGTAGGTGATTTGGTTCAAAAACATTTTTTGTTAGGCTGGTTGAAAGTCTCTTCACATCCTGATAGCAATCACTAAGTTAAGTGGTCTAAATTTATTTATATGTATTTATGTAGTCTGTGGAAGGCATAGGACCCTAAAATGTTTGTCCAATCAAAATGTTCTACCCTGCCTTTAATCTTTTGAGATAAGGTTTCACTGAACTATGACTACATACAGTATCTTTCGGAACATACACCATTATACATAAATATCAATTTGCCACATTTTTGTGAAATGTAGATGTGGAAGAAAAATTGCCCAGTCAAATTTTTTTGTGTGTTTGAGATTACGTAAAGTATTGAAGATCTGTTCCAGGACGTTTCAAAACATTAATCAGTTATATTTGAAAGCGGATATAACACACAAAATTTCTGCCAACCTCATGTTAACCTTGAGTACCTATAGATTAGTACTGCATCCTTCATATCTCCGAAGAGTCTTTAGTTTGATCAGATTTCTAAAAGACAGATACAGCTGTACCGCTTCTCTCCAGAAACAGTTGAGCTCCTGAAGGCGTGCTGTGGGCGGAGCTAAAGAGTCACGAGAATGCGCAGCTTTTGCATAGCGATTGTCTGCAAGCTGTGACATCAACATAAATAAAACAGGAACAAAAACTTTATTGACTTAAATGATCTATGGCTAAAAATCTGATCCCGATATATATATATTCAATCCAGAATCAGATCCCAACGACCCGAATGAAGCACATTGATGGGCTGCTCTTGCTCTGGTTGATGTGCGCACGCTCTTCCAGGAGAAGTGCCCATACAAGGAATTCCACCCTTTATGACGTCATACAGGGCCATACTTGAAAAAAAACTTTCCAAAACTTATATGAACCCTGAAGGAGTGCCTTTGGCACAGAAATACTCCATCATACATCCAACTCTTTTTTTTTTTTTTTTTTTTTTTGAGTGCAAAAAATAAAACATACGGGGAACAAAA
>NW_015640450.1:61586-76918 GCF_001515625.1 Sinocyclocheilus rhinocerous
TTTTTTTTTTTGAGACTTTGGTCACATTTATCATGAGAATCCAATTATTTAACAGTGTAAAATAATGTTCTATATGTTAACATCAGTTAATGCAACAATCAATATGAAACAATTAATAAAAACTTTAGAGCATTTATTAATCGAAATTGTTATTTTATTTATTTATTTATTTGTATATATCCCAATACATTTTAACTTGATTTATAAATTAGCTAACATTAGTCCATCTGTTATGAACATGAACTAACAATGAACAATAGTATATTTATTATTTAACATTAACTATAAAATTTTTTTTTTTTTTTTAAACACGTTGTTCAATGCATTTATGTATACTGTATGAACTAATGTTAACCTTATTGAATCTTACTATAAAGTGTTACCCAATAAACACTTTGCAGAATACATTTTCTTTGAATGGATTTCTTAGGCTTCTGCTTATAGACGGTTTAATAATTTCTACTGTCAAAACAAACATTTCAATTCAAGATTTCCAAATGTTCCACATCAGGGGTCTCAAACTCAAAGCACCTTGTGCCTACGAGCCAGGTGGTCAAAAAGGTAATCAAATGACTGGCGGTAGGGGTGTGCAATATGACAATATTAGAACATGAACAATTAAATGTCTCCACGATCTGCCATTACAGAAAGATTGTTAGCGGTACACCTATTTTGGTGTAGTCAGGTGCGGTGTCCAAAAACGGTTCCCTATTCTCTTATGTAGTGTTCACTATATGGAAATAGTGAATCAGTGAATGATTTTGGACACAAAAACTGTGTCTGTGCACGTTTTGACAGATACAAGGCTACAAGTGTGTTTTATAATAGTCTCATATGTACCTCCACACATGTCTTCATCCCTGAGGCAGAGGCGTAGTGTAGTGGTGTGTTTTTCTTGTTATCGGTGGCACTGACGTCAGCACTCTCATATTCACCACGGTCCAGTTTGGCGCCGGTCCATTTTAGGATCATCTGGAGGCACTCAGCCCGTCTGCATTCATCTTCATAGGGACGGGCTAGTCGCGGCTGCAGCGCCCCTTCGGATAGCAAGATATTTGGCCCCATGCACAACACATGTAGTGTGGTCTCATTGTGCATGTTACGTTTGTTGGGGTTCCCATCCTTGCTGAAGAGGAAGGACCTGAGAAAAGATGGCATGGACAAATAAAAGGTAAAAAGCACTTTCAATAAACATTGGGAAATGGTAAAAAAAATTGGTTCTCAATTGGTTTTGTTTTAAGAAACCAGATTTTAGGGATGTATCGATAATAAAATTCTGACAATAACAATATGCCAATGATTATTTTTTTACACCACACCACCCCCATATAGAACATATAACTTTCCAAAAGCAAACTAACAAGAGTCTCCTTCCAATAGCTATAAATTTTGAGCAACACTGGCCTGCTGATTCAGACCCAGAATCTTCATCATATTTGCAGTTGAAACAGCTGTTTTGCCTTAAAATAACTTTCAAAGATTGGCCTCTAAAATTCCACACTTTCTAGGCCAAAGAGTTTCACACTGGGCAAGAAAAACAGCAGAATGTGATGATTTGAGTACTTCTAACAGTTTGAAAGCATTTCAGAAACAAGGAAATCTTTTATCATTTAGGTATCATTTATCAAATATTGCTTGGAGCCTGACAGATAGACCTATGAGTGTGTCAGATTCAAATGTTTTGCGGGTCAATGACATAAAGAGTGTCTGCAATAAGGAAATGGAACAATTTAGTTTAAAATCAGATTCTTCAAAATCTTCTCTCTGTATTCATGTTGGTTTCATATGGCTTTGAAAAAATATATATATATACAATTTCCAAAAAAGGTTATAGTTTAAAGACTCTAAAAATGTAATGAGTAGAAAAGCAGAAAAATAATTTAGGGGGAAAAAAGTAGAAAAATAATTTAATGTGTCGTAATTATTATTTTATATATATACATATATCCTAAAAAAAAGGATGAATTCTAATGAATTCTTAATTCATAAATATCATTACATCTTCAGGTAGTGGCTCCACATCACATTTAACTAACATTGTCTTGTCATGAAAAGGTTTATAAGATATTTTAAAACACTTATTGACACTGACAGAGTCATAACGGTCTTCAGGCCATCTTTATGGTATCATTTCTTGTTTAATGTTTTCTTTTGCATTTTTTCATGTTGGTTGGACCCCATGATTTGATGGACAAATGTTTTTAACATTTCCTAAATGTACATTAACATTTTAATAAGCAGTTTTGTTAGAATATTTTTTTATAAGAAATTATATTAAAAGCCTATGCCAAACTACCTAATATGGTTTTTAGTCTATGCCCCCAAAAAACATCAAAATTAATTATAATTTAGAAATTGAAAATAAGCTCATCATAGAAGATTTATTCAAGCCATTGTATGTAAATGGCATTTTTAATGTATTTTAATAAATTAATAGATATGACAACAAAACAGTGCTATTAGCACATTAATCACAGCTACAGATAAATAAAAAAATATGAAATACAAAAAAAAAAACTGTGAAAATATCTCAAAATATCTTCTTTTATGTTCCAAAGAAGAAATAAAGTTTTGGAACAACATGCGGGTGAGCACATAATGACAGAATTTTCATTTTTTAATGAAAATGTACATGAAAATAAGAAACCAAACCATAAAGTCAATCATTAAACATCTGGAAATCAGAAAGCAACTCGGTAATAGCTTAAAGGCAGAGTAAGGGATTTCTGGTAGCCAATGTTGATATTTGAAATCACCACAACAAACACGCCCCTACCCCAAAAGGGTCTTGCCCCTATTTCGATAGCTCCGCCCCACATATACGTACGCAACCCAGGCAACGATTAGTTCAGTGAAACAAAGCAAAACCAATGTTACACCGTGTCTACGGACGTAAGCGGCGCGGCTCAACAAATCCCGACAGAAAACTGCTGCCGGGTTCTATTATGACGTGCTGACACAAATTTCAAATGGTTTTCAACGGTCGTTTGATCGCGTCCAGTGTAGGCAGACTTTAGCTGTTGTAGACACGGTGTTACTCACCTACTGAGAAGAAACATAGCAACCTCGGCGTCCGATCGCAGGCCTCCGCTCCTTCAGTTCTCTCCAGCGCTGGAAAGCTGATCCGATATTTACACGGGTCCTACTTCTTGCCTTATCGTTCCGCAGACGTTTTCCTCTTTTGTTTTTTATCCGCCATCTCTATCTTTCTGTCGCTCGGCTCGGCTAATGTCCGTCCCATGCACTGAAAGCTCTCCCCTCCACATCACGAGTAGACACGCCCCTTATTGCTGATTGGCTACAAGTTTGTTTTGCGATTCGGCCCGAATCAGTTTTCTAAAGTGTTTTTGAAAAATCACATACCCTGCCTTTAAGTAAAAACTAAGCAGAATGCCAAATACTAAATATTACTGGATAAACCGTGTCTTACCTGAGTATGCGTGTCATGGCATGTCTGGCAGCATAATGGAGCGGGGTGTTATGTTGGTACGGTTCCCCATATGAGGTGTTGGGGTCTAGAGACTCTTTGAACTGAGGGTTGCCCTCGTACAGCTGATAGGCCAGAACCTCATCTCCACTGATCAGTGCCTTGCGGAACTTGGTGGCCGTGTTCCCCATCTCTCGCTTCCCTGCTCTCCAGAACGATCAGACCTCTTCAGCCTGTGGGTCCACAGATAGCCGACATGGTGCGCTTCCTGGAAACAAGAATAAAGCAAAGAATGTGTCCACTGTACTTCATCAGATAGGAGCTAGCTACATCATATAGCAAACATCGGAAAAATCTCCAACTCCACCACAAGGCACGTTAATAAGCAAAACACAAGCCAAAGAAAATAAATCCAACTTGAAGTTGTGATAAATGTATAACCTTTACAACCACGTGTAGGGCTGCAAGATTAATCGAATGCGATTGTCATGCGCATTTTGTTAAAAAAGCCGGTTCTGTAATCAGCAGGAAATCATCATCACGTGCTTTCAGATGGAGCAGAATTTACTACACATAGCCGTCGTTCACTGACAAGTTACGCAAAAAAAAAAAACGCAGACGATTTTATTGCACAATTCTGAAATTCGAAGAAATCGTTCGCGATAATGACAGCTGTATGCATAACTTCTCAGTGAACTACGGCTCTGTGAAGATAATGCTGCTCCATCTGAAAGCATGTGAAAATACCACATTTAATAACATATTTTTACTCCAAACTCACTTCATAACGTCAGTCGAGTGTTTGAAATAAATCCTTCTGTGAGATGAGGCTTCTTACACAGAATAAGGCACGCAACATATTTCATAGTATCTAAGCAGTGATAAAGGCATTGCTCCATCTGAAAGCATGTGAAAATACCACATTTAATAACATGTTTTTACTCCAAACTCACTTCATAATGTCAGTCGAGTGTTTGAAATAAATCCTTCTGTGAGATGAGGCTTCTTACACAGAATAAGGCACGCAACATATTTCATAGTATTTAAGCAGTGATAAAGGCATTGCATTATAAATATACTTTATTTTAATGAAAATTATAATAATAAGAACTCAGATAAACCGTATATTGCCGTAGTCGTGTGTTTATTAGTCATGTTGAATCAATGAAAGCAATTGAATCTTCTGTTTATTCAGCTGCAGCCATAGGCATTTTCTGGGTTTCTTCTGCGAAGCGTATTTGGAGTTTCAGCGCGAGAGCGCCCTCTGGCCTTTGGATGGAGATTTACTGCTGGTCACAGAACCGTGCTTCACTGAAAGATACGCATGACTATAGCAGCTTCTGTCGAATCGCGATCTCGATTCCATTTCGATTTATCGTGCAGCCCTAACCACGTGTAGTAAAAACCTGCAGGAAAAGGCCTGAAGTGCTTATTAGAAGCAAACTGACTCCGCACCATAACCAAACAGCACTTACAAAACAAAATCACGTGTTTAACCACATGAGAGACCTGACAGAAGCAGATGCTAAACATGTCCCACTTCACATGTGTGTCCTTTAGAAGACCTGCAAGAGCATAGCCGCTTCTAAGAGCTGATCTAAAACCAGCACATCTACGCGAATCCTTGTCAACCTTCCAGAGAGAAAACTGAAAACAGGTCTTGGATTAGAAGCGGACGGCTAATTGTCTCAACATACTGACTCATTCTCCACAGGAGCTTGTGAGGAACGAAACAGACTTCCTCCAGGAACACTATAGGGGCTTCCGGCTCCCTTCGCCAACTACTGTCGACCTACTGCGAGCAGGTTCTGTCGAGGGGCAGGATTCAGCAGGGCAAAAGTTATGCCCCCACAAATGCCATCTGTCAACATGGACACCTGAGGTGTCAGCTGTATTCATTTTTACACCGACATTGCGAATGTAGTATCTTAACAGCAGAAAAATAAATTGGGCCATTTACAAATACTGACTTGAATTTCATCACAGACAGGCAACCTCATGGGTAAAACACAACTCGTCTGGCATAGTTTCACGGCTAACCTCTTTTGGTCTCGAGTTGGCTTATATTGAGCTATATTTTATATTATATATTATATTATATAGTGTGAACTATATTTTAAAGAGGGGTGTCATATAACATTAAAGGGATAGTGCATGCAAAAATTACAATTATGTCATAATTTACTCATCCTAATTCCAAACCTAGTTTCAAACCTGTTTGACGTTCTTTCTTCTGCGAAATACAACATTCTGAAGAACTTTGGTAAGCAAAGAGTTTTGGTTACCATTGACTTCTATTGATTGACCAAAAAAAAAAAAACACTGCAACATTTCTCAAAATATCTTCTTTTATGTTCCACAGAAGAAAGAATGTCATGCAGTTTTGGAATGGCATGAGGAAGTAAATGTAAATGATGGACGAATTTTCATTTTTGAATAAACAATCTCTTTAAGCTTCTCATTGGTAAAACGTACAAAGTTTCATTCAATCATTGAACATCTAGAAATCTGAAAGCCACTCGGTTATGATAGCTTAAATCACACACATCATTTTAATCTTTTTATATCAAAGTGCCCCAGATCTGCAGGGCATTGTAATGCGCTTGTCATGTATAAACTTACAAAAATATATTGCCATGGTAACCATAGTTACTTTCCACCATAAAACAGTTATGAGAGTTATGTTATGAGTTCAAGAGTTACTCACATAAAACCACATACTTTAAAAATCCTCCACAAAAAAAGTGCACTCACTAAGTTTTTGTTTAGCAGTTGCTTAGTACCAGCTGTACTTGTTCACTTTGCTCACACTTCACGCATGCATATAATAGACATTTTTGGATTCAGTTTCAATCATTTTTGTGTATAAAATAAACTCAATTATTATTGCTGTCGCTGTCAGTTGCATAAGGTTAGTCATGTGATCTAAGCATGGCAGCACCCACAAGCGGCATGTAGTATAAAACAGCTTTTTCTAGAAGCCCAAGTTATCTGGAGCCTTCATCTTTCGTGGATCGTTTAAATAAAAATTCTCTAAAGTGTTTCTCTATGTATAATTTTTTTGATTAGCAAAAAGCAAAGTTTGAAGCATATGTCATATTAAATCTATTACAGATCTACGGTAGCAATAATAACTGTAGTAACTATGGCATTTTGGCGAGGAAACTATAGTTACCATGGTAACTTTTGTAAGGGTATTATGATACGTTAACGTTTAATTTCTCCGCCAGTTAGAGAGTGAAATGCTCGGCATGCAGGAAGTCAGCTGCTGTGTGTGTGTGTGTGTGTGTGTGTGTGTGTGTGTGTGTGTGTTGCTCCAGATTCTTTGCGCTGTTTATAGCCAAACGTCGATTTCCTAGAAGGGGCTGGGCGATGTGTTTACAGCCTCTGCCATTTACATACACATTACATAGATTACACACTCGACTCACGAGAAAATAACCACTGGACTGTGCTGTAATGTGTTGCAAAACACTATTATTTACACTGACAAAAATAGTCACCAGGGCGTGTTTGCAGCTGAGTAGCGTTAGCTGACCACTGTTTCTAATAGCTGGATGGTTTTATTTTCCATGCATTCCTTGTAGCGCATCTGTTACTTGTAATAATAAAATCAATACAGGAGCTTTCAGCTTTTTCTAGTTCGTTTGTGTTCAGATCAGTCATGATAACCGAGTTAGCTTGGCAACTTGACATTACCCAGAGGTTACATCAGAGAGAGAAATATAGTGTTTATATGTATAAGTATAAAAAAATAAATGCAGTTTTATCGCTGTCAACCAGTCGACTTGTTGTTATGGCACATAAACGTATTAATAATAATGCATGTCGTTACAAACAAGTCATTTCACCGCTGAAGCACAACAAAATCTAAATAACCTACTTACCCAATTAGCACGACGATAGCGGTCGTTTTTTCTCTTTCTGATCCTGAATAATTAAGCGCTTATCTGATGAAACCGTGTTGACTCTAAATAAAAATCTGCCTCTCGCCTTTGTTGTCAACGGTCCTCGGCCGCCGTGAAGCCTCCGTTTATCACACCGTTGACTTCACTGAAATTCAGTTTTTCAAAATAAAAGGCCCATCAGTTGCGCTCCCGTTAGAAAAGTACCGAAAGCGCCGACAAACAAACGTAACGACGGAAAGGTGGTCTTCTTTTTAAACATGACTTTTCGGAACGTAAGGTACTTTTCTACACACAGCAGCCAATCAAAAGTGTTACTAAAAAGCGAAATATGTTCAAAGTGTACGGTTTAATAAAATATTTAATGACATCATGACCTATGCTAAGTTAGCATAGTTTTAATGTAGACACAATAACTTTAGTAACTAACGTTATACTATTTTGGCGGAAGTGGTTACCACAAGTGTTTCTAAAAGAAACTAATCTTTGCTTTTGCTTTGTATATTAGAAATATAATTAAATAGTAAATTAGATAAGTAAATTACTTCCACTGCAGTAGCCTACAGTAGTAGCACTCCAGGGCTACTGCCCGTTTGGCCAGTGTTGTTTTATTAAATGTATTAATCATGTTGGATTATTTATTTAAATCATAATTATTTAATTAAATTCCGTTTATAAGTTTTGCTATCAACGTGCAATATGCTGGTAATTAAGAAACAAACTAATCAAACTTTGAATTTACATACTTTTTTGTTTGTTTTTGTAATAAAATCTGCAAAAGTTTCTTTTATTGTTCCTTTAGCAATGAATGGGTAACTATGGTACAGAGATTTGTTTTAAAGGGCCTCCTTGCATGTCTGTAGGTGCCATAAAAATGATTAAAAGTTACGAAAGTCGTTACATCTTTAATCATTTGTGAACTATTTTTAATAAATGTCAGTGTTGCATCAAGTCTTTCACATCTTTTGCATCAAGTCTCATCTTCACCCCAAATGGAAAGTATGACATCACTCGAATGTTCTTGCTCTTCAGATAATTATGACGGTTTATGGGGGGTTTTGAGTTAGTGGATTTTAATAATTCTCTTTAAAGTTAAATGGATAAAAACATTTTTAAACAACCCCACATCCTGCTGGAATTTTATTCCAAATCATATATTTAATTCTGCTGGAGGTTTACATTTTTTATTGCGCTCCAACTTTGACATCTCTAAAATACCTTTAAATTTATCTTGTTTTCATAAAACGGCTTTAATAAGTTTGTCACTTATACATAATTATCATTTTTCACCACATAGCTACTTTATTTGGAATAATAAAAATATTAGATATAAAAATAAATCTCTTTTTTTTCACAATTGGTTTGATAAAAATATACTTTTAGTCAGTCAACTTTTAGATGATCGTGGTGTCCTTTTTACTTATGAACAATTTATGCAAGAATTTTCTTTTCCAGTCCCCCCCCAAGAGAATATGCCATTGTGTTTGGTGCAATTCCCTCTTGTATTATACCTTTAGTAAAATCTGGCCCTAAAGGTTCGTTAGACTCTCCTCTTTTTGATAACACTAACTTATTTGTTGACCAAAGTCTTCTCAATGCCATGTCAAACAAAGACATCCGTTCAATTATTAATAGATCTCAGATTTCTTTACCTGCTTGTGTGAGTTTTTGGAATAACATATTTAGTGATATAGAATGGGAAGAGTTTTGGCTTCTTCGACAAAAATTCTTCTTATCTAATAAAGTTGTTGAAGTCTCTATCAAAATTATCCATAATTGTTATCCGGTAAATTACAAACTTGCTAAATTTAACAATAGTATTTCCCCCAATTGCTCCTTTTGCCTTCAGTCTGAAGAAACAATCAATCATTTATTTTGGGACTGTGCTTATTCTAAAGTGTTCTGGGTTGACTTTTCCAATTTTGTTAAAAAATATTTATATCCAAACTTTTGTATAACCCCAAAAATTGTGTTTTTTGGTTACTCTTTGAATTTAGACCCTTCTCACTGTAAATTTATTATTACTCTATTGCTATATATTGCTAAATTTTACATTCATAAGTGTACATTTTCAAAGGAAACTCCCTACTTTTTTATTTTCAGGAAAGATTTTGATGTGTACGTAAACTCTTTAAGAAACTCTAATAATTCTATTGCATGTACGACTCTTTCATGGTGTAAGTTTTATAAGCTAACATAGTATGCTTTGGAGTATTGTTTGTAACCCTTATTGTCTTTTGTTCTTACTTGTCTTTGTCATTGTATTTGTTGTTCTTCTATTGCATAATAAAAAATAATAATAATAATTATGACGGTTAAGCACTACAGAAAAGGATCATTCTGTTTCAAAGTAAAAAGAAAGTTTAAAAAAAGCTGTTTAACTGTTTGCATAATTCTACATAATTTGCGCACCTAATTTAAACTTATTTAAATCTAATGCAATTGCATTTTAGAAAGATTAGATTGAAAACATGATCATGCTGTTAATAAACACCAGATGTCAGTATTATATAGAAAAAAGTTATTCCTCATACAATACATGGTTCAAGTTGAAAATACATCAAATGCAGTAGCCTAAATATTGTTCTGATTTTGAGAACTGATGGCTTAAATTATAAATTAACTGTTGAAAAGATACTATAATCCAGTATATGATTCATAAATTGAACTACTGTTTAAAATTAGTTTGAAATACTCTCAGAGACTGAGACTAAACTCTGTCTATAAGTTCTATGAAAGCTGAGCTCTATTAAACTACATGTACCCTTTCTTTATTATTCGTTTCTTTACTTTAAGAGACTCCATACTTCAAACTGAAAGAGAAAAACATCAATTTACCAGTATCCTATTGAAGTAGGCTGAATGGATCTTAGGTGTCCAACATTACCTGATGTCACAGATTGTCCTAATTTCACCTATTGCAGACCCTTCACATTCAATGCAGTATTAAAATAGCAAACATTTGCTTCTGATATTCAGCAAGTTGTTGGTATTATATCAATCAAGCACTTATATCTATAAATCACGTTTCGATTTTAAAAAGAAGGTTGCAATATTGTTTTAATGGGAAACGGTTTATATCTATTCCACTGACAGTGGCAGATAACACTTAATGACTTGAAACTTATAGACTAATGCAAATCAAACAGTGTGCTCCCAACTTTCTGCCGCAGAGTAATATTATCAAATTCCCTGAAATTCTAAGCTCATGGAAAAATTGAAGGACATTCCTAAAATGGTGTCCCTTATAAGTAAAGTCTAGAAAACAATGGCGCATTGAGAGAAAATGCCACAGAGAAAATTCAAGGCTTCACTTTCTCAGACTTAAATCTGTCTCATGACCCTATAAAGCTTGCATCATTTGATATAACACTGACTGAAGCCACACAGAAATACAGCATTGTTTTGGAATTTATGCAAAGGAATAATAATAATTATTATTATTATTATTATTATTATTATTATCATTATTATTATTATTATTAAATAATATAAGAACAATTTGGAAAAAAAAAACAATATCTTGAATATATAAAGCATGCATCATTTGACATAACATAACTGAAACCATACAGAAATACAGCATTTATTTGGAATTTATGCAAAGGAATTATTATTATTATTATTATCATTATTATTGTTATTGTTATTAATTAATATAAAAACAATTTTAAAACAATACCATGACTCTATAAAGCATGCATCATTTGATATAATAAGGACTGAAGCCGTGCAGACTTGTTTGGAATTTATGCAAAGTTATTATTATTATTATTGTTATTATTATTATTATTAAACAATACCCTGTAAAGCTTGCATCATTTAATATAACACTGATTATTATTATATATTATATAATTATTATATAACTATTATTATTATTATATAAAAACAATATCATGACCCTTTAATAATAATAATAATAATAATAAAATATCGGTTTCCAGAAAGCTCATTAAAAGTCAATGCACAATTCTTGCTGCTTCTCCTAAAACATTATTTGGTCAAATTATACTTTCAATCCTGCTGAATGCATATTAATCTTTATAAATAAAGCAAAATCCTCTTTCACACCACATGCTTTAATATAAATTGCATTATAATGCTCAGTAAGATTAGGATCACAAAAGAGGAATGTATATTTTAGAAGCAGAAGTTTGCATGGAGCGCATGGTCAGCCACTCCAGCTGCTAAAGTAGTGCTAATCCTGGGGGTATTGAGGTTATTAGACTCAGGAAACTATTGTGAACTGGACTGCTGAGGATTAACACATCACATGTTCACCGGGCACTAGGAGGTGGTGATGAATGCTGCTCGGATGATATCTTTTTACGGTTGCGATTGGATGTCAAGCGTCTTGCCATGGCAGCCATTTGAGGTCAATTTTAGGCTGTTTGAAGTTTAGACCACATATTAATGGAAATCATTTTGCATGGGAAACAGTGTGGGACGTTCTGCATGGCAATTGCCGTTTAATAGCAATTGTAGCTATATTTATTCTAGAGCGGCAATGTTGCATTGGCTGCCTTAGGAGAAACCTAAGGACAGTCTGAGGAGAGAATGTGAAATCTGCATTGACTTCTGAACTTGTAGAGCTATACTGGATCTTTCTTGTAAGCTTAGTGATTAGCACCTTATTGGGTCCAAATACAAATGAAAGTGTCTACTATTGTGTTATCTAACTATAATTATGTTAAGTTATGCTGCGTGATGTAATAATGCTACTCAGCTTGTAATTTCATGTAATTATTTTCCAATTCCTCAGCTCTTAGGTCACTTATTTCATGCTTATATGTGACCCTGGACCACAAAACCAGTCATAAGGGTCTATTTCTCGAAATTGAGATTTATACATCATCTGAAATCCGAATAAATAAGCTTTCCTTTGATGTATGGTTTGTTATGATAGGACAATATTCGGCCGAGATACAACTATTTGAATATCTGGAATCTGAGGGTGCAAAAAAATCAAAATATTGAGAAAATCACCTTTACAGTTGTCCAGATGAAGTTCTTAGCAATGCATATTACTAATCAAAAATTAGGTTTTGATACATTTACGGTAGGAAATTTACAAAATATCTTCATGGAACATGATCTTTACTTAATATCCTAATGATTTTTGGCATAATTTCGACTCATACAATGTTTTTTTGGCTATTGCTACAAATATATCCCAGCGACTTAAGTTTTGTGGTCCAGGGTCACATACAGGAACAAAATGTTTATATCCAATGAGTGAAGAGACATTTTTTCTTTTTTATTATTTTATTATGTTTATAAAGCAAAAAGCAATTCATATTTCACATCAAATCAGTCAAATTCAGCCATATTAAAATCTAATGAGGTCTTTAATCTGTCTTAAAGCCCAAAGTTTGTGCATCTTTCATCACACATCTTTCTCATATGTCCTGATAGCGACCACATCATCCATGATACATTTCTGAAGAAAGAGAGAGAGAGAGAGAGAGAGAGAGAGAGAGATTAGCAGCATGCTGAACAATGGATGCAGCACTGAAAAGCCAATTTGCAATAAAATCAAATAAAAGGTCAAATTAAATTTTTCTTTTTTTTAATATGTAGGTAAATAAAACATTTGTTTTAATATTGTGTAGATGGCTTGTACACATACCGCTATCATTTTGGAGTCTTGAATCTCTCTTTCAATTATTGTGGTCTTCCCCTCCCAGGTCTGCTTTTGAATTAGTTTACCATCTACAAGGCTCACAGTAGTCTGAAGTGAATTAAGGAATAAAGGGAAATGTAATTATGCTTAAAAATAATAAACTAGACACACACACACTTTTTAAATACAGTAAAAAAATATTCGTTTTCTTTATGTATTTGCTGGTTTGCTTATTTATTTATTTATTTTTTAACCCTTACCCTGACTTTCCTGTCATCTGCTGTTGTCTCATCAAATTCTTCATCTAATTGAAATTTGATTTCCAGGGTTTTGAAGGTAGTGACAGCTTTCATGGAGATGAACCCCTGCTCATCCACAGCAATCGACAGATTGGGTTTCGCTAGGTTAGCCATTTGCCTAGAAGCAAAACCAGCACCTGTGTACAAATACAAATATTTTGCCTGAAATACAGTACAGACAATGCCATTGCTGGTATTTATTTTCAACAGGTATATGACTGTAATACAACTGGACAAAAAAATTGCATCTTGATTGATCAAGCATATATGTTATATATGATTTTATGTATATTGTTATGTAACATTATTGTATATTCTGTCTTACCTACAGCCTTCATGTATTCATCAAAATTGTCACTTGAAGTCATTTTCCATTTACCAACGAATTGCTCAACCATTGTTTTTTCTATTTTCAGTATTTAATAAAAACAAAGAAATAACTTGATAATTACAACACACGACCTTTTACTTTTTAATATGTATATAAAGTGTTGCAAAAGCTCATATCAGAACAGAGGGGGATTTAAAGAGTGCACGGATATTTGTCGCCGCTCACTGACCAATCAGTAACAACGCTGTGATATTTGAGAATTTGATTGGTTAAAAGATTTTAAAAGTGGAGGGCTTGATGATAGATCGATATTTGGATATTAGATCAGGTCAAACATATAAAACAAAGTTCTTTACAAGTAAAGTGGAAATCTTGATTATGCAAATAATAATAATAATAACAACAATACTTGACATCTTTAAACAAGAGTTTTGAGTTTTGCTTTTGGGACTGACCTGATGCATCAAACGTCATCAGTCTAGTTTTGAGATGACAGACATCAAACGCAACACTGAATCTTTGTTCTTGCTGGGTATTAACACTGACTTTACTGCTTAAATCTGCAGCTAATCAGTCCATATACATTGGTAGCATTTAGCCATGCACGACAATCCCACAGTAGTTGGTCCAAGTTTAGTGCAGAACAGAAACGGCGCCATCTGCTGATGATTAATAGTAAAGCAATTCTGCAGTACATAGAATATGCAGCAGCATTTTTGTAGTCCTGACATTAAAGAGCATTATAGTCAGACAATGGAGCTTCTGTTTTTACCCACTTCAGATCAAAGCTGGAGATGATTACACTGACGTGTCAAACTAAAATAATGTTCATATTTGGTATTCAGTCTAAATCACTGCAAGGAGTTCTGTCCCTGCCATCACAAGCAACAATACAAATCCACAGCCATCTTCAGTCATAACTCACAATCCTAATCAATGTGAGAAATATCTGCTTTCGAATTTTATAATCAAATTAATTCAGCCATTTCATGGTATAACGTTACTATAAAAACTGATGATTAAAGAGTTTTTTTGTAAAAAGTGTTTTTGTAGGATTAATTGAATTAAAGGGGTCATATGATGCGATTTCATTTTTTCCTTTCTCTTTAGAGCCTCCCAACATCCAACCCATGTACAACCCCTCCCAGCTCTATAATGCAAATGCTGAGGTTCTGTAATTTAATATATATATATATATTAACTTAAATATTTTGGATATAAATATTCCTTCAAATTATTTATTTATTCATTGATTGGTTGAATGAAAATAAATCTTTTCTGAATCGTATATTTAGGTAATATTATTACATTTTGATCAATTTAATTACATGACCCCTTCATGCATTTTCATTTATCAATGCAGGTCCTGGCTGGTGATTATATAAAGACCTAAACATGACATGTTATGTTTGGAGCGCAGGTGCATTGGCATGGAGCTCAGTGGCAATTATGAATTAATTAAATGCAGAAATTACTTCCCCTTAGTTAGTCAAGTAGACGCCGTTGTCCAATCACTGACTTACTGACTCCATTTAATAATTAATTACAAGCAGATGTGGCTGTCTTTTGGATTGTAAATAGTCCTTAAAAAATAAAAAGGTGTTAGCATGTGCAGCAAATAAGTTTTACTAGTGCTTATGTCTGTGTGTGACAAGTTAATTTACTCCCTTCACAAACAATTTGTAGTGCAGCACATAAAAATATTACAGAGACTTTAGGGGATCCCAGTGGAGTTTATACATAT
>NW_015640450.1:77301-85626 GCF_001515625.1 Sinocyclocheilus rhinocerous
TATAATAGAACAATATGGCTCTCTGTTTTCATACTTCTGAGAACTTTGTTTTATGGTAATAATTTCTTCTTTTCACTAGTTTGCTGAGAAGTGAATTGGCAAAAGGAGATTTGAGTGGGTGAGTTGGGATTCATTTCTTTGCTTTACACCATCTGTAATATATATGATGAATAGTCCTAACTATTAATTGCAAGCATATTTTTGTCAACAATTTTTATTTAATAGAAAAGATTCAGTAGATATTTGACCTGTTCACTGCAACTGGCATAAGCTTGAAAAGATAGATAGATTACACACATTATGTTCTCAAGCGAATTATGTTAATAAGCTTAGCCCACGTGTTATAACAGGTTTACTGTCATCCGCTGGTGAAGCGCTGGAATGAAGCTTAAAAAGCAAACAACACAGTAAACCATGTTCAGAGAACCCCAAACCTTTATTTTCACCAAAGTTTGCACACACAGAAATGAGAGGGGGAAAAGACCAGTTTGGCAGCCGGAGACACTTCAAGCATATTTATAGAGGAGACAGTGATTTGAAAAACAAATCCAAATAAAATCATAATCATTCAGAGCATATTCTGCATCTGCCTATCACTTCACTTCCAGAGAGAAAGGACACAAATGCTGGGTCAACCTAACGTGGACACACACACCTGCACACACTCACTCCAATCGCACGAAAATAAACCAAATAGAAAATAGTCACACGTCAAAGGCTGTAGTTGGGAGTATATGAGGATACATTCCGCTGGTAAAGATGTTACCTATTTTATCAAGCCAGACAGACGTCAGAACATTCAGAGAGATACGACTCCCTTAATTACACCGCTGCACTAATGAAGATGTCTACTCCTGTTAGAGACAGATGACAAACATCAGCCTTGAGTGCCGGAGGCCTGAATCAATGTAAGGGAATGGGGCAGGTCAACGAAAAGAAAAACCTCACTCATAGGGAGCGAAAGGGTAGGAACTGGCTGGTGATTTTTTCCTTTGCTTTTGTATTCTACCGCAGGCTATGTCAAGCTGTCTAGACTCTAGTCCAAAGGGTCCAGAAAGGGTGCAGTGTTTCCAAACGTCAGCCAACTAAAGAGTACGTTTGCAGATGTAGACATGCAGATGTGCGTAACATTTCAAGAGAGACAGAGATTTCATTTTACATAAGGATATTAAGCATAGAAACTAAAATACGGACGTTCAGAGAAGATTTCGGTTATAAATGAAACACTATTAACATGTTTTTATTTGTTTCGGTACTCATATTTCAAGCTATTTGCTCAGGAAAATGTCTTGATCATGCTGTATATAAACGTAAGTGCACTATATATTTATGAGTCTGGGTAGGTTTGCGTTTTAAAATGTAAATCTGGGGCCTGAGCACTGAAGCTTTTTGCATTCTTCACAATTACACCAAACTTCACATCATTTAACACTGCAAACGTAAGCGGGCAGCTTACTCACAACATCAAAAACCTTTCACATGATCAAAGCAGACGGGCCTGGACCAAAACAACTGAGAAATTAACAAATAATACAACGAACAAATTAACATAATGTATCATGTAGAGTTGGTACATTTGATTTGTTATCATTCAATCTGATAGACAGAAAGACAGATAGAGAGAAAGAAAGAGAGAGAGTGAGAGAGAGAGCGAGAGAGAGAGAGAGATAAAAAAGATGTATTTACAAAATAATACTTGTGTCTTCCCAATACTCTATGAAATCAAGCAAGACCGTTCAAACCGTATACGAGTGTGATACTAGTTGTTCTGATTGGTTTTTACCAGTGGTTGTGTGTGAGTGTGTGTGAGCAGGATAGGATGACAGGTTGGCTGATGAAGGGTATGGATGAGGAGGAGGAGGATAACTTCACGCTATTAGTTCTTCCCTCAGCTCCTTGTTCCTGCGGACAATTGTAGCATGTCGCTCCTGATAGAGTCAAAACAAACACAGTATCACATACATCATAATTCTGATGATTAATTTAAGACTGAAAAGTGCTTATAATAAATAAATTAATAATAAAAAATACCTAACTATATATATTAGGGCTGTCAATTTAATGTGTTAATTGGTTGCAATTAATTTTGTTAATGTGCCCCGCCTGGGGTGATGTTGCCTATTAGAATGCAGTCATATATGCCCCTAAAATTTAAGGTCTGAGGTGCATAAAATGCCCCGTATGGGTTTTTGTCATATATTTATATCATAGTTTATATCACGTGAGTTAGAGTGCTTTTTTTTTTCAAATATCTGCACGATTGGAAATGTGATATTGATTTTATACAATAGTTCAATAAACAAATCAATTTTAGACACGATATTGTCAATATTTCCAAGCAGAGCTACAGCAGAACTGTTCCTTTCCGAGCGACACACAGCGGTGTTTCATTACTGAATAAATCCACGTGTTTGAACGAATTGATTGAGCCAATGAATCAGTGAACTATTCATAAAGACAGTCACTTGCTTCGTTTCCTGAAAGAATCAGTCGTTTGAATGAACCAGTTGATTCGTTGAATGACTGAATGACTCACTTACTAAGACAGTGAATTGCTGCCACCTACTGGCGGTTTTTAGTTTCATATTTAGAGTAGTCTATCACTTGTGTTATGTCTATTCAATGCTTTTCTCATTCTACTCAATAATGACACAAATTATCTTTTGAGGGCTAATTTCTTACACAGAACTGATGTGGGATTAATTTGTGATTAATTAGATTAATTAATCGGCACATTAATTAATCTAATTAATTAGATTAAGATTAGATTAAACAACTCTAATATCTATATATCTATTTCTATATCAATATATATATATATATATATATATATATAATTAAAATTAAAATTGACTATTATGAATTAGATAAATAAATGCCTTTTTCTTTGTTAGTTTATCCCTCATTTTGTGTTCTGTTCTTTTTGACCTGGAAATAACTTTACTTTTAATCAGGCAAGTAAAATTCTCTCTCACTTGCCCTTTTAAAAACCAACTTGTCCCAGACAAGCATTAGAATAGAGCCCTGTGGTTCCCCACAGTTTATTTTGGCCCTACACGTATTACAAAACGCAACCTCTGAAATATATATATATATATATATATATATATATATAATTAAAATTAAAATTGTCAAATTAATCCCTTAACTGTCACCCCCCATTTTTTAAAATAGGCATGCAGGTGCACTATCCAAACTTAAATTGTTGTAATTTATGAACACTTTGGAATACAGACATAAGGTTGGTCTCTTTTTAAAGAAGACAATCAGCAGATTATTGCAAAAGTGAATTTTTAAAAAGAATTAAAGTATAAAAAAGTTATGGTAGTTTACATTTACTGTAAAGAAAATGCACTATATTAATTCAAAAGACCGTAATGCATTTTGTAATATGACACTTGACACTGCCCCACTAAGGGGGAGGAGAACGCCAAAAGATTTTAAAGTACCATTTCCATGGTAATGCAATGTCTGATTTCGAAATGATAAAAAGTAAACAATATTTGCAATAAAATATGTTTCTAAACAATGCATATTCATTGCATACCCAATGTTCATTTCAATCATTTTTAATACAAGTAATTTATTAAGTCTAACTGTTTTGCTCACCTTCTCAAGCAGGCGTTCCATCATGGCTGCCCGGTGTGCCTCACGGTTTTCCTGGTTCTGCTCCATCTTCAGAATGAGCTTTTCCTCTGCCATCTTGCTGAAGTTGCTGTTTTCCTCCATGGCTTTGAGCAGCACATCCCTCTCATGCTCACGTTTCTCAGCCAGAACTTTGAGCACCTGAGCTTCCTGGGACTGTTGAGGAAAGTCATTACATGCATAAGCATCCAAACATAGGAAAGGGAATATAGTTCCTGAAGGTTAAATAGACTGTAATGTGGTTGACCAATATTTATTGATTTGTGGTTTCATGTACATTTGTCTGTATTAATAAAACTAGCAGCTATTAAGCTTAGATGCATTCAGTTCCACTGACCCTCCTGCGGTTCTCAGCAGCCTCCAGCTTCTTCTGGATGTCCTCCAGTGACACATCCCTCTTCTTTGGAGGGGAGGTGATGCTGTGGGCCACGTCTGACACCGGTGAGGGTGGTTTCAGAATCACCTCGAAGGCCTGGCCTGAGGCCCTTTTGTTTATTGGTTTTACTTCCATATCTACAAGACAACGGCCAATGTCAAATGACCTTACTTAATAAAATGCTTTAGTACATCATAATTATGGCATGAAAGTTATAATTGAGACAAAAAATGAGATACTAAGTCATAATTATGAGAAAAAGGTCAGAATGATGACATACTGATGACAAGTCATAATTATGACTTTTTTTGTCATTATTTTTACTTTATTTCAACTTGATCTCATAATTATGACTTTTTTGACATTATTTTTGATTTCAACTTGATCTCATAATTATGACTTAATCTCACAGACGTAATTCAACATTTATCTCAATTATAACTTATGTCATAATTTGACATGTTATGATTTAGACTTTTATGTCATTATAGATTTTTTTTAAAATCTCAATTTAGATTTTAATCTCAATTTTTTTGTGTAATTTTCACTCTTTATGTCATAATTATGGTTTACCAAATCATGATTTTTTTTCTTATGTGGAAAAAATTGGGCGTCCATAGATAAGTCATGTTTCTAATAATGTTTTCATAAATTTAAGAGCATAATTAATCAAGATTCTGATCAGGAAATATGTACTTGTATTTATTGTCATAAAAAGTTGAATTTGACATAAAATGTCATAATTATGACACGACTTAGAAGTACATGTCTATGCTTTGCCTTGAATATGAATATGAAGGAGTATAAATACTAATATTTCACTATTTTAATTTTAATGTCATCATTTCAGCTTTTTTATATCATAATTGATTTTTTTAAATCTTAGTTTTGACTTTTTGTCATAATTATGATTTACCAAAGCATGAATTTGTTTTCTTACATAGCAGAAATGGGTTTCCAAATACAATTCATGTTTTAAAGAACTAACATTTTCCTAAATTTAAGAGCATAATCAATCAAGACTCTGAAACAAGAAATAATCACCGTTTTTAAAACGTTCTTTTATTTATTTATATTTATTATATAAAAAATCTTATATTTATTTATTTTTATATTTATTATATAAAATATCAGTCACAGCATCTTTATTTCATATATAGTATTATACTGCTTCAAATCAAACTGATTTGTTCTCTCACTTACCTTCAAACTCACAGACAAGGTTGTTGCGTGTCTGTTGGCTGAAGCAGGAGCAAATAAGCGAGAGCATGGACAGCTCCTTCATCTTCTCCTTGTATGCTGGAACACATAATTGGCCTCTTGTTAGTCGTACACACTTCCACTACTCTAGCACAAATGTGCTGAAGTTTTACAGGCCAGAGCATATTGCCCCATCTCTACAGCTCTTCAGAGGATTCAATTGGGGTCTATAACATAGCCTGTACTTCAATTTACACGCTTCATCTCTGAGTGTCTGTTTCTATGACGCTTCAACTGAGTGACTGATCAACTCTGCTACTTTAGCTAAATTAGCTCATTTTTGAAAGGCCATGATTATCATTACAGCGGTGAACAATGTAAAACGTGGATTTAAATAGTTGAATATCAGGAATTAAGTGAGCAAGATAAAAATGTGGGAAATTTCCCAACAGTATCAATAGGCCTATACCAATAAAAAATTGGTGTAGAATTTATTTATAAACAATTATTACTCATAAATTGCTAGTAAATAAAGACACGGCAAGTAACACATTGAATTTTAACACATGAAGTTTTAAAGTACAAAGACTGAAATACTATTTTCTTGTAAAATGTGCTCCAGTAATCGTTGTTTTACTTTTTACAGTGGATAGAGTCTATGGAGAGTCTTTTCTACATTCAAACAAATGGAGCTGGCAGACTCATGAAAAATGCAGGAGGCACACTAATGACACTTGCCATTTCCTGCCCTCTGTAGCGTTTTACAGATTACAAGCACATCTAACAGCCCATTAGCTAGAAAATTACCGTCAGACACCATGCAGCCTAGGACACACTAAACAAGTGTAACGAAATTTAAAAAATAATGCAAATATGATAGTCATCAATTAGCTATAAGACACAAATCCCATACTTTCGATGTCCAAATCCCACACAGGAGCTATTTCCTGCCAGGGTCACATACTGGTGTCCACACACACAGTGTCAATAGTTCTGTGTCCGGTGCTGCAAAGGCCACCATGTGCAGCATCCCACTGCTGCAGGGCTGGCCGGTCTCCCAGTCTGCGTCCGTTCAGCCTCCTGCAACTCCCCTTCCATTCTTATCAATATCAACAACCAGGCCCACAGCACAGGAGCCTTACACTGATCAATAAATCCTGACAGAACAGGCCCCCGATAGATTAGGAAAGGTGACTTTACAGCTTCAGTAATTTTGCAGGCTACCCGGAGTCCAAAAAATAAATTAATTCATTAAAATCACAGTGAAATCCGCCCATGCCATCTGGTCATGAAATGACTCCACAACAAAATATAGGTGGATTTAACTATGGTAAAAAAAAAAAACACAAACACAAACACACAATAGATGAGAAATTCTTATATTTTAATCTATTTTAAATACTGATTTAAGTAGCTATGAGAGAGAACTACATAGCCATGCCAATGTTTTATTGATGTTGTTATATTAAAACAGTATTATGCATGTAATGAATGAGCTAGGACTGTGTGTTATATCTCACATGAGCCTTATTAGGTGGTTTCTGAATGCATAAAAATGCTAATTAAAAATCAAATGGATTGTGAATGAAAATCTGTCACCTTGGTATCCCTGATGCCAGCACTCTGACTTATAAAACAAGAACGATGCCATGCACAACAAAAAGCTGCTCTAATTGTCTTGATTATTCCATATAAAGCAAGGATCGCTGGTTAAATATGAGTTCTTGAGGGAAATGCTCCATAAGGAGGTATCTGTGGGGGTTTTATGGCTAGATTGTCTGGGCAGTGTTTCTTGGGTGCGGTCTTTCTGCATTATGATGTGAGGCAGCAGGAGCAGGTGCGCCATCGCCAATCATCATACATACATACATATCACTACTGAGAATTTTACGTACGATATTTATTTTAATTCATAATACGAATGGCATTCACTTCGCTTAGGCTATAAACTACATAAATAGGAAAAAAACGCGAAATCTACTATTGTAGAATGCCTCCGATAACGCAGATTCTGGTCGTATATAATGTACTGTACGCACGAATAAGCTGTAAATAATATAAGAAACATGTTAATATAAGCATTGTATATGTTCTATATGCACCGTACAGTTTGGCATGGTATAACGCTTTGCACTGACAGACTCAGTTTCCATTAATACGTTTACAAATGCAACAATGGATTAAGATGACAAGTGAAGAAATGCGCAGCACGTACCGATAGCTGTTTTGGCCATGGTGTCCTTTCTTGAATCCGTATTAATTTCCACAATGGTCGAGGTTTGTGCCAGTGGCGTTGAGAGCGGATGATGCTTAAGGCACTGAGTCAGCAGAGCACAATGAGGAGCGCGGAGGGATGTGAGGAATGGGAGCGGCTGACAAGTTATGATCCAGTCCGCGCAACAGCAGATTGGCCACCGGCAGCACTTCACTTCACTGACGTGTGGAAGGAAGGAGGGGAAAAAATCTGGCCTGCATATAATTGAGCGCCTTGTCTTCTAATCTTAGCTTCGTATGTGGGTTTAAATACTTAAGGGATACAGTGGGTATAGAAAAGAATCACCCCCTTTAAAATAATCACATTTTTTGTTGCTTTGCAGCCTGAAATGAAGACGGACAGAGTTTTTGTTTTATCCAGCTGTATTTACTCAGCCAAGTGAAAGATATAACACCAACATGTCAGAAAAAAAATAAGAAAACAGAATCACTGAGCTGGAAAAAGGATCACCCCCTTGTGTCAGCTTTAAGTCTGGGCTCTGATTAGGCCATGCAAGGACGTTCACCTTTTTCTCCTTCAACCACTGTGTGCTCAGTTCTGCTGTGTGCTTTGGCTCATTGTCATGTTGGAAGCTAAAACTTTTTCCCATTGACAACTTTCTGGTAGAGGGCAGCAGATTTTCCTCAAGAAGTTGACAGTGTTTTGCCCCATCCATTTTTCCTTCTATCCTGACAAGTGCTCCAGTCCCTGCTGCAGAGAAACACCCCCATAACAGGATCTTACCAGCTCCATGCTTTACTGTAGGAATGCTGTTATTTGGATGATGAGCTGTATTGGATTTCCGCCAGACATATCGTTTGGTGTTGAGGCCAAATAATTAAATTTTAGT
>NW_015640450.1:85913-126560 GCF_001515625.1 Sinocyclocheilus rhinocerous
GAATCTTCAAGGTGCGTTTTGGCAAAGCTCAGTCATGACTGCATGTGGCCTTTCTTGAAAAGTGGCTTTTTTCTTGCAACTCTCCCACACAAGCCACATTTGTGGAGAATTTGTGATATTGTTGTCACATGCACACAATGACCACTCTTTGTCATAAATTCCTGCAACTGCTTCAGTTCACCCCAAAATTAAAATTCTGTCATCATTTACCCTCAAGTTCTTCTGTTGAATACAAAAGAAGATATTTTGAAGAATGTTGGTAGCCAAACAGTTGACATTAGCCTCTGACTACCATAGTATGGAAAAAATACTATGGAAGTCAATGGCTACCATCAACTTATTTTTTTATTAGGCAGTCACTCACTGTATGGACAAGTCACTTCGGGACCAAATGTTGGTTTATGAGAGATGTGTTTGAGCAATTTTTCATACAATAATTTGAGTAACAGGGTTGAACAGTTTAGATTGGTGAATGCAACCAATTTTGTGTAAACACTGAGATGGAGGAAAGAGATTATTTGTCTTGTATGCTGTACAAAGGGTGCAAATGATGTTATTTATTTGGGTGTTACATTTTTGTAATTGGGAAATCATTCAGCAACATGTTAAAATTATGAAATTGTATGATTTGAGGATAATTGTTAGATACAATCCTGAATATCAAAACCACCATTCTAATAAAAAAGACAAAGATTTATGCAGCAAAATTTGTCACATGAATACGAACATAAATGCTGTCAAGGCAACTCAGCAGTCTCTGAGACTCAGCCATAAATTTCGAATAAAGGAATGATTCATCCAAAAATTGTAAATTTGCTTAAATTTACTCAATCTCACACCATCCAAGATGTAGATGAGTTTGTTTCTTCATCTGAACATATTTGGAGAAATTTATTACGTCACTTACTCACCAATGGATCCTCTGCAGTGAATGGGTGCCGTCAGAATGAGAGTCCAAACAGCTGATAAAAACATCACAATAATCCACACGACTCCAGTCCATCACAAAATATCTTGTAAAGTGAAAAGCTGTGTATTTGTAAGAAACAAATCCATCCTTAAGGCATTTTCATTTTAAATGGTAGCACCTGGCCAAAATACCAGTTAATAATTCTTAACTTTTCCTCCAGTGAAAAAAAGATTGTAAAGTGAAAAGCTGTGTATTTGTAAGAAACAAATCCATCCTTAAGGCATTTTAATTTTAAATGGTAGCATCTGGCCAAAATACCAGTTAATAATTCTTAACTTTTCCTCCAGTGAAAAAAAGTCCATGCACTGTTGTCCTCTCAAATCAAAATCCACAGGAATATTTATTTAGAACTGTTTTGGACTGTTTTTCGACGTTTTCACTGGAGAAAGCAATATTATAGATAGAGGACTCGTATTTTAGTGAAAGCAACGGTTTGAGGTTAAAAAATGTCATGATGGATTTGTTTATTACACTCAACTTGTTGATTACTTACATCACTTGTCGATTATTGTTTTTATCAGCTGTTTGAACTCTCATTCACTGCAGAGGATCCATTGGTGAGTAAGTGATGTAATGATAAATTCCTCCAAATACGTTCAGATGAAGAAACAAACTCATCTACATCTTGGATGGTGTGAGATTGAGTAAATTTCAAGCAAATTTCCTATTTTTTGGGTGAATTATTCCTTTAATATTCTTTATTACATCTGATTATTTTAATATTCTAATGTTCCTAATTGACCTTGATATTGACTTTTGATATACTAATATTGACACATTGTAAACACTTTCTACACAGTATTTTTTTTAGCATTTATTTCATATAAGACTGAAATTGGACTACATACAACTTTCATTTATTAAATTATTTCATCTCTGGGTTTTATTTGTCAGAATCTTGTATAACAAAACATTCAGTTACGGAAATAAAATAATACTTTCAATGTTAAACATAGCAAACTTAAGGAGAAATATTATGCAATATTTAATACATTTGTGAAAATAAAATTAAGACATTTGTGAACATTACAGTAAAATTTGTTTGTAACATAACCATAGACCAACAAACAGAGGTTTATTGTTTTTTTAAAAATGCTTCCTTGGACCCTTTTAAGGTAACTAGTGCTAAAACCGCTTAGTTCTCTCTCTTTTTTTTATAAAATCTTTCCCTTTTACACAACTACTTCATCAGGAGTAGTTTTAATACAGTGCCTTTTAAAACAATAATAAATATCTGTTATAACATAATGTGCCTATTACCAATTTAAAACGAGGAAATTAAGGTATTACATTCAAGGCATGAGGTTGCATGAGCATGCTAGTAATTGCAGTATTAAACTGCAGAAAAATTCAAAGGTATTTCTGTTATCTTGGTCACTTTTGATAAACTTATAAGAGCTGCTTCTGCTTGCCATATATTCAAATAACTGCACTATACTTTTCCCTACCTTCACCTGGGACTCTTGTAAAAGCTTTCTTGAAAAGCTTTCAAACTAACTTTTCTTATAGGCATTCAGCTTCTTTTTGATGTAATGTCCAACCAAGACCTGAGGTCGCTGCTGGTAGCTATTCAGGATGTCATGAGAGCTGGTCAGCTGGTCTCCTTTCAGTCTGTCCAACAGCGTTACACACACAACCGCAGCTGAAGAAACAGGAACAAATTCTTCAATATTATCACATAACCTTAACCCATCCATAATAAACAACATCAGCAGGTTTAATGTGTGACAAGATGTAAAAATCAGTCTGCTAAAACAGACAAACTGCAATAAAAGATCATAAACCTCTAGCACCCAATTCCCATGCATAAAGGCTTTTTTGTATTAACCTAAACAACCAATGAAATATCACAAACTTGCGCTCAGTAAATGGTGTATTAAAAATGACATACCTCGAAGATTGCTCAGTTTGCACATGGCCGCAAACACAGATGACTCCATCTCAATGTTACGAACCCCAGCGGCATAGGCTTCAGCAAGATAGCTCTGTTTATCTTCTTCACTGTACGAGCAGAAGGCCCCATCCAGCCGAGCTTGACCTGTACCAAGACAGAGCATTCATTCAAATGCGACAAACCCAACCGTGCAAAAAAATTGACACTGCAATTGACAATTGACACTGATTCTATAAAGTCTTAAAATATGTATACCTTCATAGAAGTCAAGGGTGCACATTGTGTTACCGATGACAGTCTCAAACTCTGCAAGGTCTTTGCCACACTGAAGAAGCTCCTCTGCAAGTTCCGCATCGAGTTCTGTGCTCCTGACCACTGGTTTTCCCAGGATGATCTGCTCAAGGCGAGGCTGGAACACAGAATCCACTGACTGTTTGGTAACCACCACAATACCTGGCTTTAAACCTAACAAAAGACAGAAAAAACAGCTCAGTCAGGAAATGAGTAAAAAAATCCCATGGATTTACAACATCAGGGTGAGGTTGGAGTTGATTTTGATTAAGCAGTTCAATGGTAAAAGCAGTGTACCTATTCCACCTGACGTTCCGATGCGCACTACAGTGACATCAGTGCAGTGGGCATGATACAGGAGCTTGATAAGCTCATGCAACATTATAGAGATAGATGGGATGCCCATGCCATGCTAGAACACAGAAAAAATTCAATGTTAACATTCAGACAAACTTAATTTGCAATTATGCACTTAAAGGTACAGACAAATGCACTATAATTAAAGGTGTTTGATGGCCACTGATACACAAAAACACTACACCATTCAAAAGTTTGAGGTCAGTAAGTGGTTTTGAAAGAAACCAAGGCAGCATTTATTTGATCAAAATACAGTAAAAACAGTAATATTGTAACATATTATTGCAATTTAAAAATAACTTTTCCATTTGAATATATTTTAAAATCTAATTAATTCCTGTGATGGCAAAGCTGAAGTCATTACTCCAGTCTTACTAGCTATGTTTAAATGCACCAAAATACGGTTTATAATCGACTGATGGCTCAATCGGACTAAAAAAAGTTTTCATGTGAACAATCAGTCTGACTGAGCTTGATCCAAGTAATAATTTGACCTAACTGAAAGGGGTGGTGTTGACCTGACATATTCTGAACCACAGGGAAAAAAATTAAGAATGTAAACGCATCTAATTGAATTCAAAAATACCTACAGATTGCACAGATCATGGTGAGTGGGGGCACTGCATATATATGCTGAAGTTTTTTTTTTTTGTAATACATGTAACGCAGAATATTGCAATGTTTAGGATTCATATAAACAGAACCTTCAGAATCTGAAATTGAGGAAAATTAGTGCACGTAAACATATTCTAATATGCATATTTGTACTCTATAAACATTCTTTGTTATTATCACAGTCGTGCTGCTTAATATTTGTGGAAACCGCACTAGATTTGATCAGGATTTTTTGATGAATAAAAAAGTTCAAATGAACAGCATTTATTTGAATTAGAAATCTTTTGTAGCATTGTAAATGCCTTTACTGACCCAAGACTTTTGAATGGAATTGTTCATGTGGATGAGTTTGAGTTCACTCACACTGACTGACAGCACAGGTCCAACTTTGTACATTGCATAGCGATCGGTTCCTTCACATATATTTGGGAATTCAGCATTAGGCTCTGATAGCCCCAGTTCTTTGGCAATGTATTCAGTGAAAGACTTCATCCTCCACGGACTTCCTCCTACACACACAAACTGAGACAAAACGTACAACCAAGTGAGTTAAACAGACCTGGATAATTCTAAAGGAGTAAGATTTTAGTATGGAAACGAATTGAAGTTTACTTTGACATCTCCAAACATCGCTGGTAAGTCGTGAGTGGATGTTCCCAGGTTAAAATGGTAAAGGATGTCATCTTTCATGGAGTCTAAATGGGGATTGTTCACATATATGGACCTATGCAGGGAAAATATAAGTTTGGCAGTTATATGAAACAGGACAGCTGTTGGTTATTGTCCCCACTGTTAGGAGAACTGTTTAAAGTAACACTTTTAACCACACGATATAACGTAATAACTGTCAGGACTATGTAACACAGGGGTCGTGAGAAGGGCGCTCAGAGGAACATATGATTTCCGTTTTGTATCGCTTCTCATAGAACCAAATGAAACTTTTTCTTGTGGAACAACTTTTGTGTCCAGCGAATGAATCTGTCATTTATACAATGCGCTATATAGTGTTTGATGAACAAATATAAAATCCTTAGGCTACATAAATTACTGAATGACATATGAAACGGAAGGGCTGAAAGTCCATGCACATAACAAAAGAATAAGGAAAAAATGAAGACACGATTTCATTCGTACCTATCGCACGCACCGTTCTTCTCTTCACCCAGCGGCATTTTCTGTTTTTTTCCTGAGATGGACACATCAACAGACCATCACTTTTCAACGTAAAAAAAATCGTCTTGTTTAACAACTCAACCTATGCATAATAAACAACTTTGCCTAACAATAAAATTAACTAAACAGTATTAATTAAAGAATAGTTTCTTAACAAAGTTCAATGTTCGTTACCGTGAGATGGACGTTTATAAGCCTCCTGATGCAGTGTCCGCCGGTAAGGTCACTTGACAAAATACCATGGGTTTCGGTCAGTTTCTGCTGCTGTAAAACATCCGGCTGTGCCGCTGGTGTACGTGACAGCAGCGTGTTTTCCCGCAAACCCCGCCTCCTGCGGCAGGATGGACTAGTAGGAGCAACGGATTGGACAGTTGAGAAGTCCTTCATAGAAAGGATCAGTACAGAGGCGGGGCCTCATGTCTACAGGCTGGATACTGGTGCGCGAGCACCACTGACGTTACTTTTACTACCTTTTGACATTGAGATGACTATCACAAGTTGCTAAAATTACCTGAAATTACATCACATAAACTATAGATATATTCCACCAACTTTTGATAATTTGTGTTATTTTTTCATTATGAACTCTTTTTTTGTTTGATGTATCTCATGCAATTGTTTCAGAAATGAAAACATAATCTAAAACAAAGGCAACCTGAGCAAACCCAAAATATATATATATATATTTTTATGACAATGTTAATGAAGCAAAAAAGTCAACTGATACCAACTGGTCCTGTGTGAAAATGTATTTGCCCATGTAGTTATTAATTCCCAAATCTGCATGCATAAACTGCATGCATAATGCGGTTCAGCTGGACTAGACACAACCAGGCCGGATACTGCCAGCCCTGTTCAATTAAATCAACACTCAAATACAACTTTTTCAACAACATTAAGTTGATTAAAATGTCTTACCCTGTAACACACTATGCCAAAGGTGAAAGAAATACCGAAAATGCTGAGGAAGAAGGTGATTGAAATACATCTGTCTGGAAAGGTTACAAAGCTATTTCAAAGGTTCTTGGACTCCAAAGAGCCACAGTGAGAGCCTTTATCTCCAAATTGAAAAACTTGGCACAGTAGCGAACCGTCCCAGAAGTGGCCGACCTTCCAAAATTCCTCCAAGACCACAGCAATGACTCATACAGGAAGTCACAAAAGACCAAAGGAACTGCAGGCCTCTCTTGCATGGATGAAGCTTACTGTTCATGAATTTATTCTCAGAAAGACACTGGCCAAAAAATGGTATCCATGGAAGAGAGGTGAGGCAAAACCACTGCTAACCCAGAAGAACATTAAGGCTCATTTGAATTTTGTAAAAAATGTTCTGAATTTTCCACAAAAATAACATTATAGCTATGGTGTGGGGGTGCTACAGGGCCTGGGACACTTGCAATAATTGAGAGAAACAGGTCTTCAGTCTGTAAATTGAAGCTCAAGCCCAACAGGATTACGCTGCAAGACAATCATCCAAAGCATAGGAGTAAGTCCATCTCTGAATAGCTAAAAAAAAAAAAAAAAAACTAAATGAAAGTATTGGAGTGGCCAAGTCAAAGTCCTGACTTGAACTACATTTGAGAGGCAGGATCTTAAACTGGCAGCTCATGATCAAACCCCCCCCCAGCAGTTCTGCAAAGATTAGTGGACCACCACACAACAGCACTGTGAAAGACTGATCTCCAGTTATTGGAAGTGTTTGGTTGCTGCTAAAGGTGGCACAAGCAGATATTAAATTAAGGGGGCAATCTGTTTTTCACATGGATAGGTGTTGGGTAACTTTTTTTTTTTTGCTTCAATAAAAATAAAGTAAAATAAAAACTGTATGTGTTTATCTCACATGTACGCATGTAAGAAAATCAATAAAATAATTAAGCAGCAGAGCAGCAAGTAAAAGAAATGTTTCTTTACTGAGTGTATTCAGTGGAATAAATCCAATTTCAAGTTGAGACAATGAGTTGACAAATTAGTGTGATACAAAAAGCAAATATTGCCTCTGCCCAGATGTGCAAATCAGGGGAAATAAAAAAGATATCCTTGCATAAGATCCAGAGCGGTCGATTAATTTAACTTTTTTTTTCTAGTAACCTTTAATAAAATAATATTATAATACTGAAAAAGCCACAGTACTGTAACAAACACTTATTCTGTGCTCCAATCCACTTCACAGCAATTAATTAAATTTCAGACATATGCATACTTAAGCAACGAAATAGATCTATTTTCAAGTGCAATGTTTGCAAAAAGTGAAAATAGCTTACTGTACCTTCAAAAAAAAATCCAAATGCTCAATAATTGTCAAATGAATTCTCTCTATATTGTCCAGGGTTAACATAGTTAAGCAAAATGAAAACATTCCCAATCTGATTCTATTAAAGGGATTGTTCACCCAAAAATGAAAATTTGATGTTTATCTGCTTACCCCCAGGGCATCCAAGATTTAGGTGACTTTGTTTCTTCAGTAGAACACAAACGAAGATTTTTAACTCAAACCGTTGCAGTCTGTCAGTCTTATAATGTAGGTGAATGGCTAAAACATACAATAAAAATAAAAAAAAAACATACACAAACAAAACCAAATTAAACCCTGCGGCTTGTGACGATACATTGATGTGTAAAGACACAAAACGATCGGTCTGTGCAAGAAACTGAACAGTATTTATATCGTAGACTTATAAGTGCATTACCGCCACCCACCTCACTCATTTACTTCGAACAGTTCGGACATTGCATGAATCAAAGGTAAAAAAACAATATAAATACTGTTCAGTTTCTTGCACAGACCGATCGTTTTGTGTCTTTACACATCAATGTATCGTCACGAGCTGCAGGGTTTAATTTGGTTTTGTTTGTGTATGTTTTTTTTAGTTTTATTGTATGTTTTAGCCATTCACCTCCATTATAAGACTGACAAACTGCAACGGTTTGTGTTAAAAATCTTCGTTTGTGTTCTACTGAAGAAACAAAGTCACCTACATCTTGGATGCCCTGGGGGTAAGCAGATAAACATCAAATTTTCATTTTTTGGGTGAACTATCCCTTTAAGTGTAACTCAGGCATATGAACTTGCTAGAAGTCAGTCTGTTATTTAAGGTGCACCTCAATCTTAAACACTTCAAGTTCAAATATCCACAATTTAATTTTAGCACCACAGACCATGAATCCAGAACAACTGTTTTAGTGCAGTGTAGTAACACAACCTACATTAGGCAAGGATCAAAAGCCTGAGTTTGACATCACAAATGTCTGATAAGGTAAAACTAAAGTGTATGGTCAAGAAAGGACAATGAGTTTACCATGACAAAACAGGATGTGGAAACTTTTGCAAGGACCAAGGCATCAGTGCTGTTAGTATCATTTAACTTTTTGTACTGTGAACTGGTTAGGAACAAGCATTGCAACACCTAGGTTGGAAATGTTTAAGTTTTTAGATTTTTGTTTGGTGTATTAATGTTTGTCTTTACAAAACTTCAGTTTTCATTGTAAAGCTTAAGACAAATATTTTACCCTTTATAACCTCGAAAGTTATCAATTTAACTTGTGACCCTTTCCACTTGGTCCCCATGCAGTGCAGTTTTAGGGCAATTAAAAAAAAAAGACTGTAAGAAATTCCCCACATTAGGCAGCCCTATGAAAAGAAATATAAATGGACAAACTGTTAAATCATATGCAAAACTATTAAAATGCAACACATAAAATAACAATGTCAACTCAAGCTCTTGCACTGGTTGTGATATTAGTTTTATGAATGCACTTACAAGTCCTCGTTGTTGTAGTTGGTGATGAAGTATCTGGGCACATCATTGGTTCTCTAGATTGGGTAAAAAATGATAATTGGAAACGTTGTGCAAATACGTGTTTATTATCTTATACAGAAACCATATTTTGCCAAACAAGTGCTTCACAAAATCTGAAGGAAAAAAATCCAATCAACTCACTCCATTCTCTAAAACGATTGGATGTTCTGGTAAAAACTCAGGTTTCATCTTAGCCATTGGACAACTTGCCAACTTGATGAGGAAGTCCCGAGTGTAGCAAATTCTTTCGGCTACAGTTTAAACAACAACAACAAAAAGTATTATAGGATCTACTTTAAAACTGTATTATCAATGCATTGTTTTTCTTCTAATTAGAGGTATAATCATCTCCCTGATTCGTTTAGGGAATTTATACTGAAGCAGACACTTGCCTTTCTTCTTTGGTTGGGTGCTGGTGCTTTGAAGATGCAGGATTTCATAGAAATGCTCCACTTTAATAATGTTGTCCTGTCCACAGTAAAAACAGTTACCGGACAAAAAAAGACACTCTCTCAAGAGGAAAAAGATAAGCAAAAAAGAGGCCAGCAGCTGCAATTAAATTCCAAAGCATGAAAATATTAAAATTGGTCTTACTGGCTTTTCTACCGGCTTAATCTCAGCATAGCTTTGAGGCACTATAATTGAGATAACCAAAAAAAGCACACAAACACACCAACACACACAGAAAAACATAATCAAACTGGCATCAACTGAACTGCATTGATTTGCATTTTTAAAGATTGAAACCAGTATGCACATTCACGTTTGATACCTTGATTTATGTTAAGACGGCGCAGTGGTCTCGCTGGTTCCAGATTTCTGATGATCCTTTTTGAGACATCCATTTTTCTGCTTAAGGACAAACATTTCAACATATTACTGTTTTCACCTATTATTGTGAACATATTGTCAACATGTTATTGTTTTCACATTTCAACATATAATTTTCACATTTCAACATATAATTTTCACCTATTTCATTTTCTTGACAAGTTACAGGGCTATACTTGACTCTATATAGAAGGATGCGATCCACTATAGAATCAGCCACACATTTTTATTTGATTCTAATTAAATTATTCCATGTCTAAATGCCATAAACTGCTCAATTCTGAGTACAAGTGGAAAAAACTATGACCTAATATCAGAACATCATGATATTCTGTTCATGCCATTATGAAGTCAGGTACATCTGTTAACATTTGTCATTTGGATTACATGCATTGGTGGATTACATTAACATAAATTTTTCAAGAAGCCATATTTTAGTTTAGGTAAACAGGCTATTGGTTATTTATAGCTCAGCAACAGGTATTTCTGGGCCTAGTATTACAGTTAAACTGGATGGTGTACAATATTATCCAGTTTTACACTAACATCAGACAAATAAACTGTCCAGTACATTATATGAGAGGCAGATGGTCACCAATCTAAGGCAGGTGATGCACTCAGAACTGTTCTTCTTATATTTAGAAACATAACGGAAAAAATGGAAAAGATGACAGATATTGGCAGCTTCCCTGACGCACAATCCACATCAATCTCAGTTCAGTTAGGCTAATATCTCACACGACGAATGAGTCAGGTAAATATACTTTGTGAAAACCATCAGACATGTACTGTTGAACTGAAAAAAAACAAAGAATGGCAACATACCAATGTTAAATACGTCTAAAATATTGAAAATAAAGGTGGCGTGAACTTCTGACTCAATCGGCATCAACGGTGCTAGCTGCTAGCCACGAACCACGACGACTGCGAACTTTTCCCTTGATAATCCAGTTTTTTTTTTTTTTTTATCACATAACATCTTCACGAGAGACAAAAATGTAACTCAGAATTATGTCACAACACAATTAGCCCAAAATAAACGCGTAATTATAATAATGGCACCTTACACGTTCTCTCTGATAAAGCATCCAGCTTCAGTCACCGCGCTGACTGTCTCTGTCATTTCCAACACATTGATTCAGACTGAGCTCGTGACTCTCTTCATCCCTGCGTTCATTATGACTGTGGATGAACTCACCCAGTCTCACATACACACAAAACGATATCTAAAATATACTTTTCCACATCTTTCATTGTTAGCTAGTGTTTGAGTTTGCTAGTATAAAAGTTTGGTTCTTTGTAATTCTTTTTTTTAATCTCTCTCTTAAAACAGGTCAGATATCTACTAGAGCCAACATTATGATAACCATATATAAAATGTTCTACAGAATTAAAAGTCCTGGGGTATGAATCTTCAGAAAAAGGTTTTAGTTAAGATTCTGTCATTAGATTAATATAAGTATTCACTAAGCATGGGCTCTTTGTGCTATTTAAATTCTTATAAAGTATAGGTTCTTTGCTGAAATAATACCTGATCACCTTGTGCTGGTTTTAGTTGGTCATCCAGCCTGGACATAGCTGGTTTTAGAGGGGTTCTGACCACTTCTTTAGCTGGTCAGGCTGGGAGACCAGCTGGAACAACCAGCTAAAGCCAGTTTGACTAGCCTAGCCAGGCTGGGCGACCAGTTTAAACCAGCTAAGACCAGTTTAGGCTAGTTTATTAAGTTAGAAGTTCAGGGATTTGAAACCACCTGCTAAACAAACTTTTCAAACTGGTTTTGATAAACAAACATGTATTGTTCCCCCTTTCTAACCTGCTGTGAACAACTCCTTACCCACACCTTAGCTTTGGGTTTACTTGACTACACAATCCTTTGCACTGGCCATTGTGACCCAAAAGCATGACCTCACTTACCAACTTGTCACAGCGCTCTCATTTCCTGCCATTCTTGTCATTACCTGATAGTAAATCACATTGCTACAAAATAATGATGTGCATACTAACATATTCTTTGCATGAAATTATTAAATCTCCCAGATTAATGCCTATAATTTATCCCTTTTTGGCTGCACCCTACTCTTGGTAGTAGGCCTATGACCATTTTTTTTATGCATCATATTATTATTTTTTTTGCACTTTACAAAGATTCCACAAATAGATTAAAAAAAACAAAACAACTCCTGTTCTATAAAAGTGCAATTTATTACTAACCATCTCCAGAATTCGTATTACCTTCTCACAATCTTTTTTTAAGTATCAGGCCCACACTTCTACCAATGCAGTAATTTTTTTTACTGGATTCATGGTACTGCAGTGTCCTCTAGTGACATCTTCTTTCTCAGTCGATCGCTTGATTGTTAAAAGCCGTTGTTGGTACGAGTGTATTTGACTGACGGCTGTTAATATAAATACTGTGGTTTACACTGTGGTTTGAATCACCTGGAAAGTGGTCCCAAGACAATGAGCTGCACATATAGCAGAACAGTCTGTAAAGCAAAAAAAGAAAAAGACCTGAATGCTGAAACTATTTCACCTTCTTTATTGTTTGCAAACAGCTGGCTGTGGTTGACAAAATGGAATAAGCATCAACTACATAATTCATAAAAAATATGCATAGTGTAAGTCATAAAAGCGTGATTCAGTTGCTTAAGTTAGACAATTATTGCTTAATGCTGCGAGTAACATAGGCCTAGAGAACCCTGTATATTTGTTGTGGATTTTGAATGCATTATTATGGCATTTATATGTGTATGTATATATATATATATACATATATATATATATATACACATACATACATACATATAGCACACAAAAGTCTGAAGACATTAGTATTTTCACCAAAAAAATTAATTAAAATGTTTTAAGCCAGTTATTTTACTATTACAGTTACTATCTTTTGCCTTAGTGTGTCAGTACGAAATATCAGATTGCATTTCCAAACATTCCTTTTACCATTAATTGTAATAATCCAGTGAGATTTTTGTATGCACAAGGAGTCTGACAACAGCCAGTGCTCCACACAGAGATCTGATCTCACCCAGTCCATCTGGGATTACATGAAAAAATCTGGAAAAAACTTAAGACTAAATACAGAACTGTCAATGTCTCCAAGATGCTTGAAGAAACCTTCCTAAAAAGCTACATAATTAATTACTACAATTAATGGCAAAAGGAATGTTTAAGCCAGTTATTTTACTATTACAGTTACTATCTTTTGCCTTAGTGTGTCAGTACGAAATATCAGATTGCATTTCCAAACATTCCTTTTACCATTAATTGTAATAATCCAGTGAGATTTTTGTATGCACAAGGAGTCTGACAACAGCCTTGCATGAAATTATTAAATCTCCCAGATTAATGCCTATAATTTATCCCTTTTTGGCTGCACCCTACTCTTGGTAGTAGGCCTATGACCATTTTTTTTATGCATCATATTATTATTTTTTTTGCACTTTACAAAGATTCCACAAATAGATTAAAAAAAAACAACAACTCCTGTTCTATAAAAGTGCAATTTATTACTAACCATCTCCAGAATTCGTATTAACCTTCTCACAATCTTTTTTTAAGTATCAGGCCCACACTTCTACCAATGCAGTAATTTTTTTTACTGGATTCATGGTACTGCAGTGTCCTCTAGTGACATCTTCTTTCTCAGTCGATCGCTTGATTGTTAAAAGCCGTTGTTGGTACGAGTGTATTTGACTGACGGCTGTTAATATAAATACTGTGGTTTACACTGTGGTTTGAATCACCTGGAAAGTGGTCCCAAGACAATGAGCTGCACATATAGCAGAACAGTCTGTAAAGCAAAAAAAGAAAAAGACCTGAATGCTGAAACTATTTCACCTTCTTTATTGTTTGCAAACAGCTGGCTGTGGTTGACAAAATGGAATAAGCATCAACTACATAATTCATAAAAAATATGCATAGTGTAAGTCATAAAAGCGTGATTCAGTTGCTTAAGTTAGACAATTATTGCTTAATGCTGCGAGTAACATAGGCCTAGAGAACCCTGTATATTTGTTGTGGATTTTGAATGCATTATTATGGCATTTATATGTGTATGTATATATATATATATATATATATATATATATATACACATACATACATACATATATGCACAAGGAGTCTGACAACAGCCAGTGCTCCACACAGAGATCTGATCTCACCCAGTCCATCTGGGATTACATGAAAAAATCTGGAAAAAACTTAAGACTAAATACAGAACTGTCAATGTCTCCAAGATGCTTGAAGAAACCTTCCTAAAAAGCTACATAATTAATTACTACAATTAATGGCAAAAGGAATGTTTGGAAATGTAAACTGATATTTCCTACTGACACACTACAGCAAAAGATATAAATAACCGACTTAAAACCATTATTTTTTTTTTGGTGAAAATACTAATGGCCTAAGCCTTTTGCACCGTGACCGTACTGTGTATATATGTGTGTATATATATATATATACACACGCATATATGTGTGCATATGTGTGTGTGTGCCATAATATGTGTGCACGCAAGTAAATAAAACAATGCAAATCCTGTTTTTCCAGTAGGCTGTTAGAAAAATTTGCTCTTTTTTTTTTTGCTGCATTGGCTACTTCTTCTATAGATTATATTGGTAATCGAGGTAACTGGCAATTATTTTTGCAATTATTAAGATAGACTTATCACAATATCATTATTGGATTGACCATGAAACTGAATCAACTGGTCAAGAAACCCATTGTGAACCACTGCAAGAAAAAAAGCACCCCGAGAAAGAAATCAGAAGTAGCAGATGCATTTAATAGCATTAAACATGAATTGACATTTATCTGGATGCAGGAAGAAATTTACAATTCCACAATGTTAAGAAGATTCTTTTAAATCTGATTTTATCTGAAAACAAAATATATTGTTGACATATGTTTAGTAAAATCTCAAATTGTAGTCATTACTCTGAGGGGGAAAAACATTTAACAGCACAAGTAATACGGAGTCTAGATACTGTCACTAACGTGCATACAAATGCATCATTTTCGAATAATCAAGATATAAAGTATGAATCTAAATTAAAGCAGTATTTAATCTGCAAGTTTATGAAAAGCAAGCAAAAAAAAAAACATCACTTGTTAAATCAGTGAAAAAAAAGCACATAAAGCTTTAAAAAAAACGAAAAAAAGTAGGAAAAACACCAGTTTCATCAACACTGTAGTCCAAAAGCATATCTACACAAGCAAAATCTGAATTTTCCTGGTGCCGATTGGTCGTCCATTTAATTCTTGAAGAGCAGTGAGCGCCTCTCTGTGGGTTTCGAATGCTACTGTTGCTGAACGTCTGGGAGCTCCATTTCTATCATACAGCAATGAGGCAGAACCTGGAATCACTCTGTATCCATAGAAGAAGTCATAAATCTCATCGATCTTTATCTGAGAGGGTAGATTCACCAATTTAAGACAAGTCGGACCGTCAAGTTGTTGGTCAGGTGATCCGTAACACTGACGTCCATTACCATCCGGTCCCGGCCCAAATGCATCATTGTGGCCAAAATTAGGCTCAAAGCGATCACAACCTCCATAACCCGGGCGCAAATTAGGCTGCATCTCACAATCATCTTGAGGCATCTGGGTGTTTGAAAAACAAGGACCATCTTTGTAAATTTCGGTTCTCTGAAAGTTCTTTTCTTGCGGGATATCCATCAACTGGTCATTCACGCCAAACTTCTGCATCTGGCCCATCGTTATGCACTTAAGCATGACTTCGGATCCAAGAAACCTCTGTCCGTTTAGGGACTGTGCCGTCATGGCCTCCTTCTCAGATGGGAAGATCACCAAAGCCTCACCGAGCCCAGCTCCTCTTTCGTCCCGCAATAAGACAACCCTATCCTCTGACAGCGGAAATCCATGAAAGAAGTCCATGATCTCCACCTTACGAACATCAAATGGGAGATTGCGCACATAGAGACACCTCAACTGCGAGTCAGGATTGTTTCGTTGAGACTGGGCCGCTTCTGCGGAGCGTCTCAACCCTTTTCCCTCATCTCGCAAGTCAACAGACGATTCCAACATGGTGACCATTTTCTCCTTGGAGATGGGCGACACGTACACTACCTTGTTCATCAACATTTGCTTATTATGAGCCAAGCCAGCACAATAGTCTGTGAGATTTCTAAACACCACAACAGCCGATTTGGTCCTATCATCCTTTTTTTGGGCAAAGATAATAATCTGATCATCTTTCAGAGAAACCGGATGAAGTAACACCCTCAAATCTCTCTTTTCAACCATGTAAGGCAAGTTCTCAAACATGACGCAGTATTCTTCATGAGAAGGCGATCGTGATCTTGACTTGTAGGAAATGGGAGATCGAGATCTCGCTCGATCTAAGGACGCTCTTTTCCGACTGTCCGGTCTAACAAGACCTCCTTCTGCCAGCCACTGCTCCTCGGAGCATCTTGTTAGTTGGATATATCGCGGTCCCATGTATTGCCGATCCTTCTTTAGACCTTCGACTGCATCCACTTTGGTAGCAAAGCGCACAATACTCTGGCCGTTGAACAATCCTCTGGGGTTTTTCAAAAACATAATGTCTTCGATCTGTAACCCACTGAAAAAGGTATAGACGTTGTCCTTTGTCGCAGAGAACGGCATCCCTGTTAATTTCAGGTAAAGTTCATCTCTCTCTGACACACTCCCTTCTCTCTGGGATCGTGTCTCACTGAACGAAGATAGAGGTGGCCTGTTCCTCATCTCTTGATGATCCGGCCTTCGTGTATCTGCTCTCTGGTCCTTACTGAATGGCAGAGGACCTCGTTCCGCAGAAGGACTTTTGACAACCTCCTTGTACATGCCCCTGTTTTTTAACTCAGGCCTTCTAGTGCTTTCCTCAAGAACACTCTGCATTTCTGACTTGCTACTCAGGAGCAAGCTGACGGGAGAGCCCTTAATGCAGCCTCCCGAGCGCGTCATCGCTCGTCTTGCATCTTCATCAGATGCAAATATTATAAAAGCTTCCTCAAGCTCCCCACCAATTATATGAACCCCACCATCAGGGATTCTGAGCCCAGTGAAGAAATTGCGAATGTCCTCAGAACCAGCCGTGATTCTGAGTCCCTGTAATCGGATGACCACAGCCATGATGGAGCACACACAACAGGACCTGCAGACAAAAGGGGCACATATAATAGCGTTATCGCTGACTCAACTGTTGCCTCCATATCACAATATTCAAATGAGACCCCAACTATTATTTTCAAACCAAGGTTAAACTGCAAAGTTAAGCGAAACAGACCTCTCACCACCAAAAAAAATTAGCTAACAACAATAACAGCCAGTCTGGAGCAGATAATGTCTTCTGATCCATCAAAACAACTTTATTCCACAAGATTCGTATTAACAGGAAAGACTAGTTTTACAACCTTCAACATCATTCTTTCAGTTTCTGCATGCAAATTTGCAAGTAATATGAACTCCATTCTCAATTAAAACTTATCAGCTGACCACACTATCAGAGGGGAAAAGATTATGCAGTTTCAAGAAATTACAGATATCGCTACTAGCATCCATACAGCTGAAAGACACTTACTGCATCTAACTGTAAAATATTATGTACTTTTAAATCCTGTTTGTTATAGTTTTATATACAGTTTCCAATAGAAACTTATCAAATAGCCACTTGCAAACTGCACAGCCATCAAACCAAATAATAAAACAACAGTTCAACACACTGAACACACAATTCCACCTCACTTTAGTGCAAAATCTTCAATTACAAAAGCTTTTAAATCAGTGGTTCTCAGAAAGGGGGCCTCAGCAAACTCATTGTAGCAAAAGGATCTAGATTACCATTATTATTGTTATTAATATTTTCATAAGTTATAAATTTATGCCTTTTTTAGATAGCACAGTGAAGGATAAAGATTAAGGAAGGAGAGCGGGGAACAAGACCGGCAAAGAAACACAAGCTGGGACTTCTAGACTTCTAAAATAGACAAAATTGGTCCTAGTTAACATTTTACTGAATTGTTTAATCATGGTTATGTCATTACAGCATAAGTACTAAAAGAAATACATTCTTTTGGACAATGTGGGGCCTTGGAGTAAAAAGGGTGGGAACCACTGCTTTAAATACAAACAATGTGACTCAGAAATAAAGTTTACCCTCGAGCAAACTTTCCATTTTACTTCAAATTAACACACACAAAACTCACAACGCATTTACATCTGAACTTTCTAGAATTAAATAAACAATTTTCTGTAAACTTCTCTTGTAGAAAATAAATTTCCATTTAAGATAAAGTTTAAAAGAAAAAAAATATATATTAAAAGTCTTGAAAAATTATCCAGTCTTGTGGGGAAAAAAATATTTCGACGGTCAAGTCCCAATGCCACCGAAACCATCCACTGGGAACACTAACCGAGGCGTATTTTCAATTGCAAAACACTTAGGAAACAAAAGCAAGGAATCTGCCATCGAGTTTACAACGAAATATCCCATTTTGCTGCACTTTTTTAAGTAACCAATGCATGACTGATCTCGCATTTCCACACAGAAACATTATCACACAAACTCAACATGCTTTCCGCTTTCTCGTCGAGTCAAAGCATAATCCGTGCTACATGTATCACCCTTTTTTATTTTATGCGGTTTTATCATAACACTGGCGACTAATACAAACTTGTTTTTAACATATGCACCTCTGTAGAACCTTGCGTACATGCTATATGTGGTGAACCACGAGCTATTTGCTTTCTGAAGCAAAACTGCGCCAAATCAAACAGCTAACGTTAGCATTCAGGAGCATCGTCGATTTCAGGCAAACCCACCAACCCAGCAGTTTCAATCAGCACAAGGTACGCTGATACACAAATAACACACGGTACGTGACTTAAAAACCACCGTCAATTCCGCAATAGCTGAAAACATCGGTGAAAACAAAGAGTGCAGCTGTCTTCGGTAATATCGGCAATGCTAAAGCTGAGAGGCCCAGAATGTGACGCGCGCGGTATTGATCAAACTTACACAAAACAAAGGAGATATCAATCCTTTCCAAATATAAAAGAATGAGACATTAATGCCGCTCTACGGTGTCGTCTGTCCGATTCCCACCGTGACTAAGCAACAATTTCGCTGTCGTGATATCTGAAGCAAGGACGAATCGCAAGAAACTACAGCATCCGCATCTCCTCCACCGCCATCTGTAGAACTACGGAAACCCGGAGGCGCTGAAACGCAATTGACACTCGAAACACACTGTAACGGTCAATGGACAAAAATTTGTCTCACCAGTTTTGTACAGTTTCCTACGAATAAAGTATACAATTAAAAATAGGTATGAAATGTTTACAAAATACATTACACACTTCGAATATCTTGATTTAATAGAACTAAATGTGTCACATGGATGGTGTAACCATCAAGTAAAATTGCTCAAATATACTCCGTGACCTAAACAAATCTGAAGGTCAAAATATGTGGTATTTTAAAAGAGTTATTGACCTTCACATACCTCTAATTTGGTTTTCTTGTCACATAACTAAATGGCTTCATCTTGGTTACATTACACTTTCTTTCAAAAAGTTTTTCAATGTAAATATAATTTTGAAACAAATTTGCTTCACTTTTTTTTTTAAAGAAATAATAATGAAACATTATGCCACATAACTACTTAGGCCAGTATGTCTCTCTTTTTTTCCTAAGAATTTTAGCCTTTTATTGATATTCTTTATTTTAAATCTCTGGACAGTTACACAAGCTAGGAATTTTTGTCTATATTATTAACTACATATTTCACTAATTATTACTATATTTAAATATTACATATTTTAAAAATCTGCTTTGACGTCAATGGAAATTCTCTTTTTAGTGCCATGTGTTTACAGTACACCGTTTCCGTAGAAATTACTACTTAATAACTAGTATTATTTATTTATTTATGTGAATTTAAAAGGATTTGAGGGGGAAAAAGAAAGAAGTAAACAGTAAAAATTTAAATTATTGTAAAGTAAACAATTCAAACTATTTGCAAATAATATACAGCTATAATTTCTTCTCTTAAACATGACGGCCCAAAATCTAATCTCAAGATATTTAATGACTTTTTCCCCCCATTTATTCTGAACACACACACACACACTTACATTTTTTTTTTTTTTAAGCGAAAAGGTAAAATTAGAGGAGAAATTAAGTAAAATTACATGAGTGGAGTAAGATAGCCACATGACAGAAAGCCTCGAGTGGCATGTTGTTGCTAGTGTTAATTTAATACTTCATATAAGGCTAACTGACTGAAATTATTCAATTTGAATTCATGATAGTGTTGCTATGATAACATCTTTAATTAAATATGGGCAACTAAATCTGCTTATACAGTTATCATAGGCCCGTATTTCATAGAATAAATTTATCTTTCAGATTAATATTTTACTGGGATGCTGTTTTGTCTGTTATCAGTTATACACTTGTTCAAATAACTTTCAAAACACAATTCTAAATAGAATAGTTGATTTAGTATTTTATATTACTGATGACACTAGACACCACAGACCAGCCTAAAATGCAACTTTTAAAACGTTTTGTCATCTTAAAGGGATAGTTCACCCAAAAAAACAGTTGGTGTTTGCCATTGACTTCCATAGTAGGAAAAAAAATACTATGGAAGTCAATGGCAACCACCAACTGTTTGATTACCAGCAATCTTCAAAATATCTTCTTTTGTATTCAACATAAGAAAGCAACTCATACAGGTTTGGAACAACATGAGGGTGAGTAAATGATGACAGAATTTTCATTTTTGGGTGAACTATCCCTTTAACAACAAAAAGTGTTACGTAATGGATTGCAGTACAGCAGCATTAAGAATATTGAATATCGGGGGACAGTTTGACTATATCAAATTATTGCAGGGGACTTACCCCCTCAATGTCTATGGTGGTTACAGTACTGCTTACTTTCACAGTTGGGACAATAACAACTAAATGACGCTTGTTATCTAGCAATTTACAAACAACCTGATTTCAGAATAGTCCTTTGAGCAGATCCCTGTAAACTGAGATACAACAAAGGTTTAATGAGTCAGTGGTCCATTGAACACAATGATGTCCTCAATTTAACCTCTGTGGGGCTTTAGACATGATAAAGGATTCGTCCTGGTCACCATGGCTAGCTGCCAACACTGCCTAATAATTATACTCACCGTACTGAGGTAGCTACTATATTCACAAATAAAAGTTTAGGAAATCTTGAAAAAGGAAGCATAAATAAAATACATAAGAAGAAAGAAAATACAGTAAATGCCCTAATTGTGTCCACACATACAGGTCTGTCATCAGGTGGGACCTGTGGTGAATCTGGAAGTGTTCTCACTGTGAACACGAAACAAATCAGGTTTAGACAGACAAGGCCATTTGAAGATAGCAACACCACATCGGACCTGCAGAAGCGAGAAAATGTTAAGAATTACAAAAAAATCATCAAATGTGGGTCTTTTGAAGAGAGGAAGAGGCCTGCACTGGGCTCAGTGGGTGTTAAAGGGGTCATATGATGCAATTTCATTTTTTCCTTTCTCTTTAGAGTGTTACAAGCTCTTGGTGCATAAAGAAGATCTGTAAAGTTGCAAAGACTAAAGTCTCAAATCCGGAGGGCTTCATCCACTAGGGGGACACAACCTGGAACTGTCAGGATGTTTGCCACTGGAAACTCATCAAAAATGTCCTCATTAAGCTGAGAGCCAGGACCTATTGACTGAAGAGTGATGTAAAGTTGAGCAATAACAGACAAATCATACCCTGATCAGCAAGGCTCAAATACTTCTGCATCAACACCAAACAACAAAATAATAACCATGCTATTGTTTTTTAATATTTTAATATTTTTTAACAGCCCAAATTCAGCTGAAACTGGTAAGTAAATCATTAGTTTTTGTTCTTGTTTTGTTTACCTACCGGCTTACTCTCACAACACACACTGTTGTCAATTAACCATGTTGTGAAATGAACAGACCACAGAAGAGACAAAGTGCAGACCATTAAAATATTTAAGACGTTTTTATTAGAAAAGCCAATGACCATACCTGTGGCTTGAGATGACTGTTAGTAATTCTGTGTTAGAATACCTGCCTTCAAGTATATGATTAGTAACTAAACAAATTGACTGCATTGTCTACCACAGAAAACAACAAACACACCTGCTATCATGCAACTAGACATTTAGTTAAACATTATCTATATATCAGTGGTCTCTATGGCATCACTATGCAAAGCATTTGTCAATTTATTGATGCGGAATGTCTTTTAAAATACTTCATATATGAGCAATGAAAAACCATACAGGTTTAATTGTTAATACCAAAATCACTGAAAGGGCTTTTCATAAAACTATACACATATCAGTAGTATATAAATTAAATCTATCTATTAATGAAATCTATATTTTATTAAGATACTGCTGAATACAACAGATTGAGAAATATCTGTTAATAATAATAATACAAATAATTATAATTACTATTATTCAGAGAAAAGTCATCCAAAGCATAACAGGTCATTATACACACTTCTCATCTCCATATAAACCACACGCTGTTTAACATTATTTCTTAAAACTAACTAGTATTTTAATTTGATTGGTTTTAGTATTTTACGTTACTAGCACTTATTTTTAAATTACTAGTAGTAGTAAGTAATACAATAGCAACTGGTACCTGTTCAACTTTTCACTGTATTCATTGGAAACTAATATTCCTTTGCCACTAGTCAGTATGGAACATATATTCAAAACTACATTCAAACTAAACTATTTAACTATTACAATGAGATAAGTACTGGTAGTAGTAGCCTACCTAAAAATAGTTTATAGTAAAGTGGAACAAGTATAAATAACGTTGAATTCAATGGCAAAAAAAAAAAAAAAATTGTTACTATCAAAACTGAAAGTCATTTGTCACTATGTGGAAAGTGACTAGTAGCAAAGTGATAAATATCTCATGAGTCATGAATAGTTTCTGGTGAAATGAACATATAATAGTCACTATGGATTACTTCTAGGACTAGCAACATTAAAATAGATACTAGTTAGTCTTTTGGAAATAAATGGTAAAACGGCTTGCCATACACAAACTATCTTTTTTACGAATTCCTCCGGATTTCATATTTCCAGTTTATCCCGATAATAGTTGCGTTCGCTGAATTGATTTCATGGTGGGGATCCCACACACCACTGAAGGCCCATCGGGTTTCCATGTGTTGTCTGACCAAATGCCTTACAGAATAGCTTTTAGCTGCCTCCGTCGTACGTTACCTTTTGCATTAAACAATTTTATTCCGCGTTCCGTTGTAATGGAATATTTCTTAGCTTAACAAGAACCCGAAAACGGTCGGATCGTCATCAGTCCCTCTGGACAGCAGCGCATGCATGTCGACCTCCTCCTTCACGGCATGAGCTGTGGCTCGCAGAGAGGAGGAGCCGCAACCGGTGCATCGCATATCGACTCCACCAGATCATCTGAGGCAGCCCTACTACACCATGAACCAAAAAGGATGGTGCCTTCCACAGCCTGCTTCGTACTGATAAAACAGTACAGAGTCATCTAATGAGTATTTATTTTATCACCGTGGACCGAGCATTAAATTCAAACATTTGGATCTAGCTGTATGCTATCTAGCACCAGGTGAATTGTGTTTTCGTGAGCAGTTTGTTGCCCGGTGTGGATTTGACGGCTGTTCTGCTGGCTGTTTAGGAAAAATCAAGTGAAAGAGGTTGCCATCATTGTCCTACAAGATGGAGTGCTTAACCGAACTGGAGAAGTATAAGAAGTGAGTACTTTATAGCTGCTATGCGTTTGTTTTGGCACACAAAACATACCTAATGCGAACCTACATGCACTACAGATTTTAACCAATTAGCCACTGAGCTACCTAGTTTGAGCTATTAGCCATTGAGCTAACTTGCTAACCCACCGTTTACAGTGACCCGTTTTCATGGTTTCAGAGCATAAACCACAACTCAAACCGTGAAATAAGATTTTTTTTTAGAGAAAAATATATCATAGATAAGTTACGTTCAACAAATAGGTTAGGACATAAAAAATAACCTATCATAGACGTCTCAAAAGGTGACCAGAGCGACAGTTGACTTTGCAGTTAGCCAAAGGGAACTACTACAAGCAGGGACCGATCAATAAATGGAAATAAATTTCCTTTAAATAATAAAAAAATTGTTATATTCTTTTTTTGTTAGAAAATCACAGTTTGCCTAAAATATTTTAGGGAGTACTGTAATGTCAGTGTTTATCTTGTTATATTTTCTGGAAACACAAGTGAAATCAGATGCAGCGAGGCCTCCATGTAGGCCTCAAATCCACGAGGTAAATTTTTCAGCTGCCCGCTTTTCAGGGTCAGAGAATCTGCGCGTTGCCATTATGAACCAAGCAGTCAGTGCTGGAGGTACTGGTGACGAACCGAAGGCCGTGCTGTTAGGGAACCTGAGTTGTTGACGTTGTGTTGTTATTGTCATCCACGGCAATAACAGAACCGAGACAACTGTAGACAAAATACTGCTATGTTGTGCAAACAAATGTCACCCACATGCGCGAGATAACGTTAGCTCATCTGCAGTGTTCAAACATTTTTCGTCCACTTTGCCGAGACAAATCGATCTTAAACATCGTTTTATTATAAGATCAACTATCAAGCTTTTACTATTAAGAAATAATAGACTAGACAATCATGTGTTACTCTTTTATGTCAGATCACCAAGCGTGCTTACTGATATTATGTGTCCAGGGCACGCAGTTTACCTTTCACATTTGAGACAAAAGGCTGTTTGTCCTGCTGAGGCAGATAAGTGCTCTTCCCTCCACTTTACTTCTATGTGCTGCTGCAAGCCTAATGTTACAGATTACCATTTCAACAAAATTCTCGTTTTGAAAAGCAGCAAATGTAAGCCTTATTATTATTATTATTATTAGCAAAATATTTTAAATCCTAAAAAACGAAGTGTTTTGAAAAAACAAACATTGAAATGAATGAATATCATCTTTAACTGCATAAGCCAAGTAAAATGCAAAATGATTAATATGACAAGTGAGCTGAATATCATTTTGTAAATGCATAAATTACACTATTTACCAGCCTGATACATGGGACAAATACCAGGCCAAATATTATTTTACTATTAGTCATATTAATATTCAAATGACGGATGAATTTACAGCAGAATACTGTAAAGTTTGATTTGACATCATTAGCAAAATGAAGAGTTTCCCTTTTAAAATGTTAATAATCCTATTTCTTTTATAACCTCCATCATGCACAGTTATATAGTTAGTTTCATCTGAAAGTCAGCATGAAGATTCACTATTTTCTAAATGCATATTATAGATCTTATTGTAAACAATTCATCCATTCATTTTTTTTTTTTTTTACTTCGCAATTTTAATCGAAATGTCATAACTGGATGTTTTGGTGAAAATGACTGACATTTCTCTGCTAGCATATGCAGGACTTATGCAAGTCGTGCCCTAATGGTTAGAGAGTCGGACTCGTAACCCAAAGGTTGCAGGTTCAAGTCTCCTACCGGCAGGGATTGTAGGTGGGGGGAGGGAATGTACAGCGCTCTCTCCCACCTTCAATACCACGACTGCGGCTTCCTTGAGTAGGCCTGTCACAATAACAACTTTTTGTTGTGCGATATATTGCCCCAGAAATAATTGCGATAAGTGATATTATTGTCATTTTAAAGATCATTTTATGCCACTGAATATATAATCATAATGTAACAGCATAATAATGCAAGAAGGCCTACACACTTCCAAATGACAACAAACTTTTAATTTTTAAATAATGGGCGATATATTGCGTCACCAAAAATTATTGAGGTCATGTACATATATTGCGCGATAAGTCGATATATTGATTATTGCGACAGGCCTACCCTTGAGCAAGGCACTGAGCCCCCAACTGCTCCCCGGGCGCTGCAGCAAAAATGGCTGCCCACTGCTCCGGGTGTGTGTTCACGGTGTGTGTGTGCACTTTGGATGGGTTAAATGCAGAGCACTAATTCCAAGTATGGGTCACCATACTTGGCCACATGTCACTTCACTTTCACTTTCTTTCACTTTCACTTCTCTAATCATTTAGAGCACTTAAACCCACCCCTGCAAGCTTGCATTCATCTGCCTCCATTTTTCAGTGCAAAATCCAATCAACAATCAATGTATGGAACCAAGTTCCCCCCTTTATTTTTGTTATATTCAGTTGTCGCAATATAGGAGGAGAAAAAGATCTATAACTACTTCTGTTTCACTGCAAATTTAACATGGTTCTCGACCAGATCAAAACAGACTTGTGACCCGTTTTTGTGACCCACTGGTTGGGAGCCACTGGCCTAGACAGCAAAAACACAGTAACCTTCTTATAAGAATTAAAGCACTTCCAGTAGTGTAGCTGTGGATTTCTACAAAAATTTTACCTTTTAGCAATGAAACACCTGATGTCTTCATCTATAGACAAATATGTACAAATAAAGTGGACAAATATATTTGTATCATGGAATCTTCATTGCCTGAATGCAGTTATGCTGTCTCTTCTCCATAGGTGTGACATCGTATCAGAGAGCATACTACTCTGAGTTGGTTTGCCCCAGTGTTGCAGCTTCCTTCAAGTTGCTCAGCATCAGCTCTGCCTCAAAATGGATGCTCTGTTGAATCAAGAGCTCAGGTACTTTCTCAAGTATGGCTGTTGAGTGGAATAGAGTGCTATATAGCATTTGCTTAAACTGCCAGGAGAATGTTAATTTAAACAACTTTCACTTTTGGCTGTTGTTGGAACAGTAGTCTTCTTTGCAGTAGTGTTCTTCAATTGAGCTTCAGTGAACATAACTTGAATTCAATGTCCAATTTGTCATGGACCAATATATCTTTAGCTCCTTATGTCAACGGACAGTATGCAAGAATGTTAAGCCACACTTCCCTGCAATACTAATCCTGCTTCTCCAGTTCCGGGCTAAATTTGGTTTTGCACTATTGAGGGATTTTAGATAAACCGAGTGCCTGCATATATTATATGTAGACTTAAAACCCTTTTGCATTTCACCTTGCACTCTGCAGCTTAGGGTTGGGTACCGAAACCCAGTGCCATATACCTATGTAACCGGTATGTACTAGAACCGAATCAGAACGCAGATTTTTGTGTCTCATTTCGGTGCCACCAATGCTTGAGCGATCGATTGAAATATTTGTGATCTGGTTCTCCGAAATGGACGTAAGGATCACCGGCGCACCGCACGTGAAAAATAATTTCCCGACTGAGAAAATTCACGAACGCAAGTTGGAAAGCTCTAATAATAAAAATCCAACACATCTTTGTAGTAACGCGAGTGTCCATGTTGTTTTCACATTCCGACTTAAAAGCACAACTCGGGAAATGAGAGCATCCGAGGAGCACGTGAATGCAGCAATTACACTTGCTCTGATGGCAGCAGGTAGATACCGTTCTATACTGTAAAAAGCATATGGTAAAAAGGCTATGTCGATTAGCAATGGATTATAAATATACTTAATTTTTATGAAAATACCACAGATGGCTTGAATAACACAGATAAACTATACATTGTCGCAGTCGAGTTTATTGTCTTTGTTTTATAATTCAAAACGTTTATATCTTCTGTTTACTCAGTTACAGCAATAGCAATGCCTTTGTCCATATTAGGGATTTCCTGAGTCCTTTTCCTTCTGTGATACTCATGTGGAGTTTCTGCACGAGGGTGCCCTCTGGTGTCCAGTATGAATGAAATGCGTTTTATTTTAACAAACAATGCAGCTCTTGCGTTTTATGCAGTGTTCAGTATTTGAGCCTTTGCATGAAATGTGATTTCACATGCTTGATATTTGAGTTTATTTTATGCTACTAGTGAGTGTCATTAGGGATATAATTTTAGATATATCATTGTTGCTTTAGAATGGCTAAAGTGGGTGACATCAAAATTCTATTATATACTTCATTCTTGATGGTGCCATGACTAAAAAATATTAAATAGGGTCATAGTAGATTAAAATATTGCCTATCTGACAGATATGAATGGCATGAGAAACCCCTTCCAATTTTATAATTGTAGGGTAACTCCATTAAGGTTAGATGAAGAAAAGGAGTCTCAGAGGAACATGTAACCTAGTTGTTGCTTGGTAGCTTCATTTAGGTTTTATGAGAACTAGCAAATAGTCTGCTTATTTGTTGTTGAAAGTGTGTCAATTGTTTATTATATGAAGTGACTTCAAAACTAGGAAGTAAATTTGAACTAGGACTATATTGTGTTTCATAGACTTTTTTTTTAACTATTAGTCCTTAGCTATTGGATGAAGGAGTGGTGTTATTTACACAGCAGGTTTTTAATTTTCCTTGTAATGAGATTTTAAATTCACTAGACTAATGTTCTGCTTTTTTCTTTTCATGCTATTCTTTTATGACAACAGGGAAGGTGTGAAAGATTGTTCGGTAGGTGTATAATTCATATATCTTGCAATTTTTGTTTCAGTTAAATGTACATAAACAACATGAAACATGTTATTCTAATTTTATTATTTTTAATTTTTATTTTACTAGATTAAGGTTGAAAACCTCCCGAAGCAAGTCATATTCAAAGGCCTTGCACCTAGGGTCGTATTGACAAACCATCTTCTGCCTAAAAGAACTAAGGCGAAGGTAAACCTTGAGGAACAGGGTCGACAAAAGGTCTCCTTCAGCTTCACACAGACAAAGAAACCACGTCAAAATGTATTTCTAGCCCCAGCAAGCCCGGAGAAATCTGCAAGTGAACATTCTTCTGCACTGCAAGCTGGACCTGTACCTACTCCAGATCTAGCAGGACAGAGTGATGAATCCAAAAATGTGGATACAAATACTACAGCAGCTGGGGAGACCCAGACAGCACCCACCCCAGTATCCTTCCCTCTCAAATCAAAACATGTTCTTGGAAAGATGCATTTTAAGAAACAGATTCTCAGCGTTACTGTTGTTGAGGATAACTCCATTGTCAGCACTGCCTCAGCAGAGATTTCGGAGCCAGTAGTCCCATCTGAGTCAGACAAAATTAGTTCTTCAGCCAAGGTTGAAACTGAAACCTCATTGCAACAGTGTCACAAGAACTCTGTCATCGATAGTTCCTCTGAAAAAGTTATCAAAGAGGAAAACCCTCAGGAGAAATTAGACTCATGCCTTAAAGGTCCTGTTTCTTCCCATATTGGGAAGGGAGATATGGATTCTTCCATTATTTCTGAGCATGAGGAAAACAGAAAATCCCAGCCTCGATCAGATAGCACACTTCCAGGTTCGGAGTCTGATGGGGATTCAATCCGAACATCATCTAGCCAGAAGTCTAGTGACCGCAGAAATAAAATGGACTCTGAATGCCAGAGTAACGAAGCGAAAAGATCCTCTAATTCCAAAACTAAGGAGTTAGAAAAATCCAGGCCTGATAGGAAAGAAGATGAAAAGGGGTTGAGTCGTTTAAAATCTGAGCATGACTCCAGGCACACATCATCAAGATCTTCTCGTTCTGACAGAGACCGAAGAAGGACCAAAAGTCGGTCACGGTCTAGATCTCGAGGCTGTCGAACTAGTTCATATTCCAGGTCTGAAAGGTCCAGGAGTGAGAGACCGTCAAGGTCAGATAGGTCACATTACCATGATTCTGAGCGGAGATTTCATAGAAGTTCTCCTCATCGTGAAAGGAGAAGCTCACGTTCACGAACCGATGGCAGGTCTCGTGACAGTTCTGACTCGGAGGATGACCACCGGCGGACAAGGACTCGAGGTAGTGACTCAAGTCGATCCTCCACTTACTCTAGCTCGCAAAAAGACTCAGAATCATCCACTCACTCCAGATCCCACAGGGACTCAAAACCCACAGATTGTTCTCGATCATCTGAGTCAGACAAAAGATCACAGCATTCAAAGTCAGAGCGATCTCATTTAAAAGCTGGTGACTCTGAATCCAATAGAAAGAGCTCTCCTGAAGCAGAAGCAGTTCACAGGAACTCCAGTGCCCACTCTAAATCTGAGATTAATGCTAAAACCTCACATTCTAACCCAGCTACCTCATCCCGAACATCTGAGAAAAAGGTCCATAAAAACAGCTCTGACTCTGATGAGGAGCACAGAAAAAAACGTCAGTTACAAGGATCAGACAGGTCATCTGTGTCTGGGACTTCATCTTCCAAAAAAACTGATTCAGCAGATCACAAGACTTTAAATAATGTTACAGGAACAGAGAGACAATCAAAAGACAGGTTAAGTAATAACACAAAGCAGTCACAGTTAGTCCCCAGCCCAGTTACTCCTCCGAAGGAATGCAGCAAAATTGATGACAACTCTTCTCCGCCTAAATCTAAATGCACTTCTCAACAGATGCATGAAGCTACGCACAAAGTTAATTTGGTCAAAACAAATCAACAAACTGAGCATCAACCTCCAAACCAAGAGGGAAAGTGCACAAATGTTCCTGAGAGTCACAAGACAACTGATAGATTGAAGGAATTCATGACAAGTAGAAGTCTTGAAGTTAGAAGTTCCACTGATAAACCTGGAATGAAAAATGAGATTCCAATCCAAAGTAAAGCTCTGGCAGAAGGACTGACTGACTCATTTTGTGTAGGCCACACTCCCGATCAGGATTCAGTAGGATCACTGCCAGACCCTCTTTCTGTGAAAGAATTACCACCTGGAGGATGCTTGAAATTAAACACTAAATTAGATGGGCTTTCACTAACCATTAGTAAAGCCAGTATGCCCATCACACAGAGTGCTCAACTCTGTGAAAAAGATTCTGAGCAGCATTATGTGAATCCTGAACAACCCATTAGTGGGATTTTGAAAAAGGATGGTAGTGCAAAAAAATCCCGATGGGATATTGTTGGTCAAGGCACTTCAGAAAATCAAAGCCCTATGAAAATAGTGAATCCAGATGTGGAAAAGGTCATTTCGGCAAAAAGAATAGAGTTCAACAATGATACTACCCCTGATGAATCTTGCACACAGAAACAGGGCTCTGAAGTACCATCTGAAAAATCTGTAGAAGGACAAATACGAGACACATCCTCAGCTGAATCTCATCAAAAAGTAAGTCCTTGTGCATCTGACCTTGCAACCCAACATACTCATGGTGAACTTATAAATCAGACTGTTGAAGTTCCTCAATCAACAAGTGCCCCTGTTGTTAGTGATCTTCCCCTTAATTGCAGTTCTGGCAGTAAAGAGAAAATCAATGTAGACAAACTAAAGCCTGAAACTCAAAACCCTGATTCCTTAAACCATGATGGTAAATGCCACAGTGAGGACAGTGAGAGTGAAGAATCGGACTCAGATTCAGATGATGGGCGTGTTTCCTTAAAGCGGCTGCACTCTGTGGTGGTTGTGCCAAAAAATTCAACCATTGCTCTTGAGATGAATGACTTGAATGACTCTGTGTTTTCTGGACAGCAACAGACTGATACACATGAAAGCATTAATAGGGAATTTGGTTGTGGCTTTAACAATCAGTCAAAACTTGAGGAATCATCAGCACTTTTTAAGGCCAGTGCACAAACTGCAATGCCAAGTCCAGATATTAAATGTGTTTCCTACCAATCGCAGAGTAACATGGTTGACAGCACCAGCCATTCGGAGGCTACCAGTGGTCTTGTGGACAAGAACCGGGGTGCCCAAGAAAGACCAAATAGCGTCCAGATAAACCAAGCATCACTTCTGAGTTTTGAAAAGACTTGCATGCGACCTGAATCGGATCACCATCAATACCATGATAGACCAGATAGCTGGTGGAATGGAAGGAAAGGAGGAAAGCAGCACTATGGGGACTCCACTGACTTCAACAGTGGTAAGGGTTATGGCTTAGCCTGGGACTTTAACCAGTCAGAACAGCCCAGCAGTACATTTCAGCAACCGGACAGCAGTCATGGCACTGAACACCTGCCTAAACCAGGAATTGCTCTGTTTGATAGTGGTCACAGACCAGGTCCATTGGCTCAGCCTGCCATCTCTGAAACCAACAGACCAGTCAACGCACATGTGCCTTTTCAGTATCATGATTCAGTTAACCAGATCCATCCAGACTCTTTGACCAATGATCATGATGATGACAGGGTAGTAGGGATCAAACAAGGATCTATCCTGTCTGCTGATCTTCCAGGATCATCCCCATTTGTTCAAGCCCATGAGATAAGTAGCAATTGCAGCTTCACCACAGAAAGTCAGAACACCTCGGAAGCTCCTAGAGAAGACAACAAAAAGCCTCATCGAGGAAGGGGTCCACCTAAGAAGAGACGTCCTGAGTTTGAATCTGAATCGGATAATGAGGCAGAGGCCGGTCTGACCAGTAAAAAGGAGTGTTTGGATGAGAGCTCAAGGGTTGTGAAAGATAGTAAGGAATTTTTCCACCAAATTCAAGAGGTGGAGCGCCCACTGCTCAGTCTGAAAGAGTTCCAGGATCCAGCTGTGTGGAGGGAAAAGGCAAAGCAGAAAAAAATGCCACCCTACTTTGACCTCATCGAAGAAAATGTGTATCTGACAGAACGGTAAGTATATATTTTTATCCCTGGCAATTGAATTCTTGTTCTTTTGCATTGGCAGTGCCACGCTCTGCTTTTTGAATTAACTTATTTCTAAATGTTCATTTGTTCATTTAATTTGATCTTTCATAAAGCCCATAAAATCTGTTCTCTGTCCTTACAGCAAGAAGAATAAGTCTCATCGAGACATCAAGCGAATGCAGTGTGAGTGTGCTATCCTCTCAAGGGAAGAGCGCTCCCAGGGAATGATGGCATGTGGGGAGGATTGCCTCAATCGCTTGCTGATGATTGAGTGGTAAATATCCTGCTACTACATCATAGTATTTGCTTTATAGCAGAGAGAATCTGTAGTGAGAGACTATAGTTATCATGTTTACGTTACTTGCTGAGTTTATATTACTGGCAGATTACAGCAATTTGCAGTAAAAACATTGAGGGCAAAATTTTTCTTTTCTTTTTCTTGTTCTTTCAAGCTCTTCCCGGTGTTTGAATGGAGCATACTGCTCCAATAGGCGATTTCAAATGAAGCAGCATGCATACTTTGAGGTAATTTTGACTGAGACCAAAGGCTGGGGCTTACGAGCAGCCAAAGACCTACAGCCGTAAGTACTATTTGCTTCAGCTAACAAGTGCTTATTACATATGTTCTTTATGTCTTTTATGTTAAGTCACCTGTTTTTTTGCAGGAACACCTTTGTTTTAGAATACTGTGGAGAAGTTTTGGATCACCGGGAATTTAAGGCACGGGTGAAGGAGTATGCGCGAAACAAGAACATTCACTATTATTTCATGGCTTTGAAAAATAATGAGGTGAGTCTGTGGAATTAGTGCAGAAATGATAATTTGAAGTGTTGCTGACTTCGATGAATTAAGTTAGGTTTAAAAAAAGACACAAGAGCCTATGCCTCTATTATGTCTGCAGATAATTGATGCTACTTTGAAAGGAAACTGCTCCCGTTTCATGAATCACAGCTGTGAACCCAACTGTGAAACTCAGAAAGTAAGTGCACTTGATATATTTTTGTACCTCACTGTACCCCCAGACAAATCCTACTCCTCCTCATTATCATAAGAGCTTGAGCTGGATTGTTGTACAGTATACTTGCATAGTTCTTCCAGTTCCAGTATGTTGTTCAGAAAGACTGCTGCACAGCACCACCTCCACTTCAGGATGAGAAGCAGGATGTCAATAGAAAATGTAAATGTGATTGTTAGTGTGATGTTATCATGGAAAGTGGGTCAAACAGGCAGACCTTTCTGTCTAGCAAACAAATAGTTGATTACTGAGGTCAACTACTTATACAGTAAAAGGTTATTTAGCCACATTTTGTTCTATAACTTAATGCGTCTGATCTGTGTCTGTTTGCACATCTCTATGCATTTTTTTTTTTTGCCTATGTAGGAATAGGTGCCTCTGGAACTTAGAGCCTTTGATTTCTATGTAAAATCTTTGTTTTGCATTTCTAATCCATCGCACCCTTTTGCAGTGGACTGTAAATGGCCAGCTCCGAGTTGGCTTCTTCACCACCAAAGCTGTGACAGCTGGAACAGAACTCACTTTTGATTATCAGTTCCAAAGATACGGGTAAAAGATCCAGTCGTTTCCTTTCATGTATAGTCTTGTTTTTTTCTTCAAATGAAACTCGGCATACATGTTGATCATAATATCACATCTTTCTTCCTTTGTCCACCAGTAAAGAGGCCCAGAAGTGTTTCTGTGGAGCTCCTAGCTGTCGAGGTTTAATTGGTGGAGAGACTCGGGTTAGTGTCCGAGCAGCAGGTGGGAAGAAACAGAGGGAACGCTCACGGAAGAAAGACACTGACAGTGCGCTTACCACGGTGAGCAAGAGGGCCCGATTATTGTGTTTCATCCAGCTACAAGAGAAAGGCAGAATAAATCCATGCAGTGACTGGGAAATGTTTTACATGTCAAGTCCATGACTCTGATATCATGTTTCAGTGGTTTAATTTAGTCAACATTTGCGCTTGAACAATTATGTGCTAACACTAGACACAAATAATACATGGCCTGCCAGATTTTCAAACCGTTGTAGCAAAGTGTTATCTTAAACCAGCAGTACCAAAGCAATAACCTTGTGGCTGAATTGGGTCAGCATTGTTCTTGCTTGCATGTTAATTGCTCTGGGACTTTCAGGGCTTGTTCCAGTCTACAAATAACACGGCTAATATATTCTGCATGCATTCAAGCTAATTGCATTTTGAGGTTTTTATGGCTTGTTTGAACTAGCACTCTTCATCTCTGGCACAGACCTGCACTAAGAAAGTAAACAAAATGTAGAAACATCCTCCTGATACATGAAATTGAATGACTTGAAATTAGAAGTGAGCTTTTGCCGTGGTCACAGTTTGATCGAGATCAACAAAATATTTCTCCTGTGGTGCTGCTGGTATCTAAACTGGTTGACATTGTTCTGCAGTTGGATGAGGAGCTGGAGGCTCTGCAGGAGAATGGAGAAGGCTTGTGTGGAGAGAAAGATGTGATCTCGCTCTGCAGACTCATGGTGCGAGTGGAGACAATGGAGCAGCGACTCACCTGCCTTAAACTCATCGAGGTATACTGGAACACCGTCACATTGAAATAAATTTGATTTATTGCACAGCATTGCAGTGCTAGAGGACATGCTACTGCATATTTGTGGTTTGGCGTTAAGCATTTAAAAATGACTGAAAACTGGTCTTACTGAGTTTTTTGCATGTCTGTGCAGAATACCCAGAATCCCTTGTGCCTGAAGCAGTTTTTGGATCACCACGGCTTGTCGCTGCTGTGGATATTTATGGTTGAACTTTCTGAGGCTAAGAGCAATTCTGTAAACAACATTAAACTACAGCTGGAGGTAAGAGTTCAAAACAAACACACACACACAGTTAGGGGGGAATTTAAGAGCAGATCACCAAGCAAGTTAGTGGGCTGCTAGCTATTTCTGCCATTTCCCTCAAGCAAAATCCAGAAATTCATAGTGGTCTGATATTTTAGTAAATGTAACTTAATTATGATAAGGCTGTATGTAGTTTTAAGCTAAAATTTAGGGTGCTGTCTCCGAAAGCTAAACTTTTTTTTTTTTTTGGGTGAAATTCTTAGATAATGAAGGCTCTGGCAGTGCTTCCCATCTCAACAAAAAACATGCTGGAGGAGAGCCGAGTGCTACAGTTTATCCAGCGCTGGGCTCAAAGCCGGCCACTCAGCCAACCAGCAGAACAGGATGGCTACTCCAGTGAGAGCACCTCACGTGCCCAAACGCCCCTCAACACCCCTGATGGTCCACCAGCCAAGCTGGCTACTGAGCTGGATGGAGACACTCCCAAGCGGGCAGTCTACCGTAGGTTGAAGATCATCAGTGAGAACAGTCTGGACAGTGCCCTGTCCGATGCTAGTAAAGCTTCGGATGGGAAAGAAGAGGAAGATGAGGAAGAGGAAGAGATGGAGGATGAGCCTTCACAGTTGGAAGCCACAATTGAAAGGGAGGTAAAAGTAGAAAACAGTGAAGCGCCTTCTGAGAGTCAAGCTGAGCTTGAGCCCGAATTAAAACAGGAGCCCCCTGAAACCGAAGAAGTCACACATTCAACACCAGAGGCCACTGCCGGTGAAGGAGAGACACTTGAAACACAAGAACCTGAAGAAAAACCCCTCGTTAAGCCTGAAGAACAACTGGAGGATGAGAAGATTGTGGAAGAGACCAAGAGTGAGGAGCCATCAGAGTCCCAGACAGAGTCAGCAGCAGTTGAAGATGCCCCTTCAGTCACAGACACCACATCTGCAGCAGACATTAGTAATGATGTAGTTGCTGAAGTGGAAACTCCCATAACTGAGACCCAGGTGGAAAACACATCTTCTGAACAATGCAGCTCCGAAGAGAATGCAAGTTGCAGCACTGCAGGAATCACACCCACGCAACCGTCGGAAACCATAATGGAGAGCGTCTCCTCTGAATCCACAGCTGTTGCCATAGAGAGCACACCCACAGAATCTCCATCTGTCTCTGTGGAAACCACTCCAACTGGATCTGCTGCTGTTTCTACTGAAATTGTGTCATCAGAGGCTGACGTAGCCGCCGGTTCTGCTGATGCATCGGCCCTGGCTATTGTGGCTGTTCCAGCAGAGGGCGCTGCAGTGGGGACGCCTTCTCAAGATGAGGAGGAAGGTGTTTCTGATGTCGAAAGTGAGCGCAGTCAGGAGCCACAAGTTCGGGCTTCTGATATCAGTGATATGGCCGCCCGGCTGCTGGACAGTTGGAAAGACTTAAAGGCAAGGCTATAATTTGTTAAAAGTAGTGATGCACCAATGTCGTTTTTTAGTAGGCCAAGTACAAGTACTGATAGTACTATAGTTCTCACATTACTTGCTATAGTTAGCATGTTTAAAGGGATAGTTCACCCCAAAATGAAAATTCTGTCATTAATTACTCACCCTCATTTTATTTCAAACCCGTAAGACTCATTCATCGTTCATCTTTGGAACACAAATTAAGATATTTTTGATTAAATCTGAGAGCTTTTTTTAACATCGTTTAAATAGTCCATGTGACATCAGTGGTTCAGCTAGTGCTGGGCGGTTTGACCAAAAATCTGTAGCATGGTTTTTTTATTGGATTGTGGCGGTTTTATGGTTTATCACGTTTTTTTTCCCCTGACTGTGCCTTTACATGAATCCGAATGCATGAAACAGTTGAAGAACCACTGCATTTTAATCACTATCCAAACAAAGATGCTGCATGAGCAGTGTTTATTTAAATTAGATTGTATAGTTTCACAATTTAAAGCAAAAAGCAGAATGGTCTGATTTTAGCCTTGTGAAGCTATACTACATAAAACATCTGCATGAAACAAAAACACCAGACGGGCTGAATGAGACTCAAACTTACTCTCTGACAGTAGGTGACACCTATTGAGCAGCAGCGATACAGCGTTTCCTTGGTTACCGCTGTAAACAAAGCAGTGCTACCCTTACTAAAACTAATTTAATATGCATTATACGTAGGCAAGACAAAAAGAAAATACCATCTAAACTTTTCTGAAGACATTCAGTTCCCCTCAGCGATACATTCATATAAACCCTCACTCCCGATTCAGTATTTAGCATTTTCATGGTGGTGCTGCTGACGCAGGAGTCGGCATTCTGACGTAGAACCCGGATGCGCTGCACCTTCTTTACAAGCAGACGAATGCACACGTATGCGTTGTGTTACTGTCGTGAATGCATGTCGAAGACTGACATGGAAAAGAAGAAATTGTTGAATAAAGTCTTTATTTTTATTCTCTTTGCGCACAAAAAGTATTCTCGTAGCTTTATAAAATCAGTTGAACCACTAGTTTCCATTACCCTTCAAATTGCGCAAATTGCGAATTGAAAATATGCCTAATGGAAGCGCATCAATTTAGCAAAAACGCCCATATATCGCAACAAAAAAAATGTTACGCTCGCATGAGGTGGTTTTTCAGTCAATTCGAAAAAGGAATATTTCGCAAAACTGCAATGGAAACTTTTTTTTTTTTCGCATTAACAGGTCACATGTGAAACTTTCTAATGCATGTTTATCTGAAAGGCTATGCATTTAGCTTTACGCATATGCTAAGCATACACATAAAAACCGAAGTATACTTTGGGCTTAACTGTTCCTGTGTATCACTTCTTAAAAATAATTGTGCATTTAAAGAAAAGATCATGTTGGATAACAAATAAACAAGCAGTTTTTTCCCCCTCAGGAAGTTTACAGGATACCAAAGAAGAGCCAGGTTGAAAAAGAGTCAAGTGGTAGGTCAAGAACGCATCATATTCTACCCAGTTTAATTGTAAACATTTCATACTTTTTTGTTATATACTCTGATCCATCCTTTGTTTTAGATCGCAGTCGTGATCGAGAAGCCCTGATGACCCCTCGCACACCTTCGAGCAGTCGAGAGAGAGAGCGAGAAAGAGAGAAGGAGCGTGATCGGGATCGAGACCGGGACAGAGACTGGGAGCGTGAACGAGACTGGGACCGTGACCGTGAGCGGGACCGGGAGAGGGATGGAGAGAGATCGACTCTTCGCAGTGCAGATAGAAAAAGGCGACGAGGCTCCACCTCCCCTCTGCCGCCTTCAGCTTATGAGAGGGGCCGCAGAAATGATGACCGGTAAGACTTAAGACACAATAAAATCAATACATACAATTCTGTAGTTACTTAATCACCCTCATGTTGTTCCAAAGTCGTACAAGTTTAATGGAAAACTTGGGAAAGTGTTTGGAACAACATGAACCTATTTTAATTTCTGAACAAAAATACATGATAGATTTACATGTTCAAAGTGTGGTTACTGTATTTTCTGTAGTTATGAGCAGGCCAGCAGCAATAAGAAACTCCACACCAAAGAGTCTCGTAACAAGCTGTCTACTGAGGAACGACGAAAGCTCTTCGAGCAGGAAGTGGCTCAGCGGGAGGCCCAGAAACAACAACAACAGCAACAACAACAGCAGCAGCAGCAATTACAGACTCTTGCGTTTAACCCACTGGCCTACATCTCCAGTCCAAACTTCATGGCCTACCCGCCTGGATACCCTATCCAGACCTACGTGGATCCCACCAATCCCAATGCAGGAAAAGTGCTCCTGCCCACACCTGCTGTAGAGCCTCTTTGTGTCACCCCAGCTCCTGGTACATATGAACAAACACCTACACAGCCCATCATATCAGATCTCAGTCTAGCTTCACCCTCTTCCACCACCACCCAGGCCGGACCTGCCTCCAGCTTGTCACATATCCCTGCCTCTCTGGAGCTTTCCTCTGGCACACAGACTCAGCAGTTTATCCAGCCTGCTGTGCCAGCACAGGACCCGAGCGTGGCTGTCTTGTCGGTGTCTGCGCAAACAGCCAGCCCACAGGTCCAGGGTCAGCAGGGCTACACAACGCTCTGGGACCCCAACACACAGCAAGCGGTCACGGTACAGACACAACCGACCCAGCAATACTCCACCACGGCACAGCCTCAGACTGCCATCTACTATCAGGGCCAGCCCTGCCAGACCATCTATAGCATTCCTGCAGGCTACCCACAAACCAGCACTCCTGTCATACAGGTTGGACACTAATACTTTCCTTTCAGTCCTCATTCTCACTATATTCTTACATAGTGGTCAACTGATAAAAGCTTTTGAGTGTAGATATGTTGACAGTGGTATACGTAAATACAAAATATGATGCAATGCAGTTTCATAAAATCTTGTTTACATTTACAAATGAAACATTTTATATGCAAAAAAGCTAGGGATGCACAATTTCCCCTATTTACAGTTAAAAGTAAATATAACAGTGACTATCCATTTTTGTACATGTTGTAATGCCTAAATTAATTCGTAACATTTAAAGTGATGAATTTTAGTTATTTTGTAGTTTTTTGTTTTGTTTTGGCAAAATAGCATAGAATGTTAATATAAGCCATTAAACAGTTTATAACCATAATATGAAAATAATCAGTTTATCATTGCTTGCCAGTCTGTGTTTGCATTCGTAATTCAAACATTTTCTACAACAGTACAATCTGGAATCACAGTGCGTTTCCACCAAAGAAATGGCAGTTCTGGGTTGGAAAAATAGTTCTGAAAAAGTCCATCTGTTTTCTAAATCCATGTTATTGATCTCATTGTGAATAATTCATTCAAACGTGTTTTTTTTTTTTTTTAAACATTCTGACCTAATCCCCCACCCCCCCCAAAAAAATAACCCGATCTTCTGGTGAAATAACAGATTTCTTTCTGGTGCCTTTTTGCCTGGACTTCTCCAATCATTTAGTCTCCTTAAACTAAGGGTGCTCCGATCATGATTTTTGGAGCCGATCGTCGATCACAGGAAGCATTATCTGCCGATAGATAGATATTAGGGTTGTGACGGTGAGAACATTTTCCCACCTGTTAATCGACGTGTGACAACACCGGTAATACTGGTATAACCGTGGGGGCGGGGGCGTTCCCTCTTTTCCTTGCTTTCCTTCGCTTTTAAATAGTTTGTAAAAGCGGCATGCACATTTTTCTTTCACTTTCAAATAGTGGCAATTCGCAGTAAAGCAATTGTTCGTTTTTAGTTCGTTTGAATTCTCCCTCTTTTCCTCGCTTTCCTTCGCTTTTAAATAGCTTAAAAGCGCAGTGCGCATTTTACTTTCACTTTTGAATTAGTGGC
>NW_015640450.1:129206-201792 GCF_001515625.1 Sinocyclocheilus rhinocerous
GAACCAATTAAATAAGAAACTAATGTTTAAAAAAACTTCCAAAATCACCTTAGATAAACGGCAAAAGTCAACAGGCTTTTCAAAATCCAAAATATTGCCAAACAGGCGCTTTTGCATCTAGTTTCGAAACTAAATCATCCGCTATCGTCTTGTCTGTCTCACCTCACCTCACTCTTCTTGACAGTCAGCTCGACTCACTCTCCTCACTGGAGAATTTAAATCTGATCTGTGATGCTACTGTCGTTCGGCACGCTGCATTGAGCAGCCGCGTTCAATTTTTAATTGTAGTGTCTGTTCTTTTACTGAACTAAATGATTTTTATTACTATAAAAAATCAAAACGACAGTGGGGATCGGTGACGCGGTGGGCAAGTGACGTAACCGGTGTTGCGGCTTAACACCGGTATCACCGTCAGCACCGTCTATCGCGGCAAGCCTAATAGATATCGATCTTTATGAAGCCTTTTTTATCATGTAGAATTATTTATAGTGATTCTCCAATCAGGATTTTTACAGACATTTATTCAGGGCCTAAATTTCATTTTTGAAAATGGGGGTGGGGGTGGTGCATTCTCCTCTTAGGTGACTCTTGTGGGGGATTTATTTTAATTTGAGGGGTGGAGGAGGGGGCATTTTTTAGACATTTTTCAAAAATATATAATTATCTGACCTAAATGTTTGATCATGCAGTGCATTTTTGTTTTTACAATGGGGCAATTGTTGCACAATAGCTTACACACAGCACAAGCCTGATTTCATGAGCTGTATGTGAGGCGGCCTTATGTGTGTGTGCTTTGAGTGCGCATGAACGCACCGTCTCTAGAAGAGCATGCTAGTGCTGAATGGTTTAAAGGGGTGGTTGATTATGATTTCTCTTTTTTAACTTTAGTTACGGTGTAATGCTGCTATTAGAGCATAAACAATGTCTGCAAAGTTATGACGCTCAAAATTCAATGCAAAGGGAGATATTTTCTTTTAAAGAAATCGCTGTTTAAGGACTACAAAAAAAGGCTGGTAGGGACCACAACGTGTGTCTTTCCGGGTTTGTGACATCACTAACCCTGATGTTTACATAAACCTTGCCCCCTGGAACATGCAACTACCTGTAATGGTATGGGGGCGTGATATTTCCGGACAATGTGCACTAGGCGGTTAGCGATTCACAGCACACTGGGCCAGCTAACCAATCTGAGCTAGATTGCGTATTTCTGAGGGAGGGGCTTCATAGAACCAGGAACTCAACAGACATTTTGACGAGAATGGAAAAAGCGGTGTAGAATAAAGGTAAAATATGTGAAAATTATGTATTTTTACGAAGCATGAACACGTTACACTTCCCCCCCATAAACACAATCAAGCCTTCAAAAAAAGCTGATCAACCACCACTTTAAACACTGGCAAGACTTAAATAGAAATGCAAATGATAAACTTTAGTGCCGATGCGACACTGCCCGATTGTGCAAGTGACAATTCCTGTGTTAACTGTGCAGCTCGCTTATAGTGCAGACTCGATGTGGTGATTTGAAGTCATTTGCATTTTGAGAGGGAAAGTGATTCACTCACACTGTTTGTGAAATTACGTCTCACAGAAAGTTTTCTAATTTCTTTAAGTTATTTAATAAAGAAATATGAATTGTACCTCACCTTCAGCATTATAATTAAAGACGGTGCCACTGCATATCATGCCAAACCTCTCACAGTAGGCACGTCGTCAGCTTGAGATCGGCCTTTATAGAGACCGCCGATCAAACCTCTCAAAGCGATTATCGGCCGATAGCAATCAGTAGCCAATCAATAGGAGCACCCCTATCTTAAACCTTGCCCCTTTCTTACAATTGACTCTCATTCAGCCTTAATTTCCAAGTGCAACGCCCACATCTCAAAATCCAATGGATAAAAAGTTCCCATCCTACATACTTTTTTTTTTTTAGTCCCCTCGAGTGAACACTTAATGCTGAAGTAGTATAATGATGGCTGCTAAGCATTATGCCTGTATTTGTGTGCAGACATACACTGAGCCAGCTGCCAGTTACCTACATGGGCAGCAGGTGTACACGGGTCATCAGCAGGGTGTGGTTGTGCAGCAGGGAGGCACAGTCACCACCATTGTCACATCTCAGACAGTTCAACAGGTATGTAACTCAGGCCTTTCACCAGATGAGGGTGCTGTTACTCGGTCTCTCACCATCTTTTTTTTTTTTTTTTTTTTGAGCATTCCTTCTGCTTAGTAATTGTTCATAAAGAAATGCTGGGACTATGAATATGCACATAATCGATTAGTCATATTTATTTATTTTAATTTAATTTTTTTAAAGGGTGTACAAAATTTTTTCCCCCACGTTTTATCACCAAAAACAAAATAAGCTATTTTTAACAAGCTGTGCATTTCTATTGAAGAATGAATGAATCAATCAATCAATAAAAAAGATTAAAAATTGATTAAGGCCTGTTTGCAACAACACACGATAACTATAACGATAAAGATATAGTTTTAAAAATCATTCTAAATGTAAAAGAATCGCAGAGTCCTCACCACATCTATAATGATAACGACACTATAGCTTTGGAATCACTTTCAGATTTTTTTATTTTTTTTTTCATCTTATGAATGATAAAAACATTGACAGCCAATCAGAAGAAAGATTGCAGGCGTTTAAAGTGGCAGATGACATAACTGTACACACAACCGCACTTATCGTGTGTTGGCGCCATTACGGGGCCCAAATCGCGACTTTGGAAAATTTTTTTTTTTTTTAAGCGCATCGTCTTGCGCTTTAACGGACAAATGCACCTTGCCAATTTGAACAGTCAAGCGATTTTAACGCATTCAAGCACAAGGATACACGAGTAGCAACTTTATTCAGTGTGTTGTTACTCAGACAGCCGCGTCTCTGATATCTAGAGCTCTGCATTTCTGCCCGAGCCCGATGGGCCCTGACTTACGCCCCTAGGGCCGGGCTTTTTTCACGTCATATCTCAGACACGGGCGGGCATTGTGCCTGTTTTAGGCTTCTCATTTTTTTTTATTTTTTTTTTTTTTTTTCGTAATCTTTCAATTATGGTGATGAAAAAGATTTGCCATGCTGGTGGAAACAACACGAGACCATTCTACCGCGACTGTCAAGACTCGGACGGTGTTTAGTGTCCCCGCCAGCAGCAGCGAGCGTGCCTTCAGCACAGCTGGAAGATTTTAGAAAAAAAGGAGGACTGAGTGTCCCCGGCAGCAGCAGCGAGCGTGCCTTCAGCACAGCTGGAAGATTTTAGAAAAAAAGGAGGACTGGATTAAAACTAGGGCTGCTCCTGACCAGAGATTAATTACTTAAATTCTAAACCATAATGAGCCTTTAATATTTAGGCTAACCTATTCCGCGTTCAAGCGCACGCAATAGGTTAAAGCTTGCCGCAAAGCCCCGGCAAAATTACCATGAATGTGTCTGGGGGAAATGGTAAGGAGATATTTTAATTATCAGTGTTGCAAAGATGAAGTTGACCATCCTGACTCGCCCTCTCCTCACTGGATGCACCTTAAGAGAGAAGTGCATCTTTACAGATTACGTAATGAAAGAGTTTTTGTTTTCGATTTGAATTATTTCGTTTTAAAATAGAAGGGGTGGGAATCACCAGAGGCCTCACGATACGATATTATCGCGATACTTGTGTCACGATACAATATTATTGCGATTTTAAATATATTGCGATATATTGTAATTTATTATCTTTTTCCAAATTCAAATTATGTCCCCAAAGGAAAACTTTGGCAACATCTGTTTTAACTAAAAATAAACATTTCTCAGTTTGTTTATCTCACTTCAATTTTATTGCTGCAGTGCAAAATGGGATTGTCAAGCAGACAAACTGACCAACACTTTCATGAAAACCTCATAACCTCATAAATGTTGTATGCACCTGGCAAACTCAATTCTTTGAATTACAGTCTAATAAAGTCCACCTTAATTAAATTAGGGTGACCATATATTGGTTTTCCATAAAGAGGACAGTGGGTGCGGGGGTTTGGGGTGTGGTTGGTTGGTGGTTAAAGTAATGCCGAAAGTGCCCAAAGTAGCGCAATCTCAAATATCAAATTTGGTATATTGGTAATATTTCAATACCTAATATACATATTTTATATCTACTTAACATCTAGCACAGTTTTATCATAGGTAGAATGCAAAATGTTTCAATACAAGCATTTCAGTCAAATGTAATTTATGCAACATTTCAAACCTTTATCCCATGGGGAAAAATCAAGCCATGGCAACAGTTTAAAAGTAGCCCAATTCCATCGGGGAAAAAAAAAACCACGGACTTGACAACCCTGCATCCAACACGAGCTGCAGGAGTCAGATATTTGGTATATTGGTAATATTTCAATACCTAATATACATATTTTATATCTACTTAACATCTAGCACAGTTTTATCATAGGTAGAATGCAAAATGTTAGCCATCTTTATTTTACTAACTTACTGCATACAGAAGGTGACCCAGCTGACCTCACCAGAAAAAAACTCAACACCACCATCTAGGGGGCTGTAAAGAAATTGATTTTATTATTCGTTCAAGACCGAGACGGCAGAAAAGCGCATCCTGTTTGTTTTCTTTATTTTAAAAAAGCACAACATTTTGTAGATATTATGAGTGCACACAAATAAAAGTAGACCCTTTACAGTTCCAAATGATGTATTACTCTTATGAGCAAAAATTACAGCGTTAAGTTGTTTCTGTTGTTAAGAAAAAAATGCAAGTAATCACGCCAGCCCCTCAATGTCCTGCAGAGCGCGCTTTAGCTTCCACTCTCCGCACAAACAATTGGATATGCGCCTAATAGCGCACATTTTTAGGTTAAACGTTTAAACTAACATTGTGATATGCTTGAAGTGTTTTATAGATTTTATTTTAGGCAAGTCGTGTTGATTTGAGAAGGCTAAATTGATCAAACGTGATCAACTCACTGTCTGCCGCTGGCCGCTTAGTCGTTATTTGAAAAAAACAAAAACTTGAATTTAACAAACAAAAAATGTTCCAAACATATTTCTCAATTAACTTAAAGAAATGAAAAGAAATATAACCACTTTGCCATTAAAAACAAAACTATTTTAATGGCTGCAACAGCAGCTGTGCAATGGGGAAGAGAGAGAGAAAAAAAAAGACTCTGGCTCCTGTCGGACTCGAGAATTCTGATAAACTGTCGGACAATTTATATATAGTTTCTTTCAATTTCTTAAGCGTCAAAAGAAAAAACACATTCATCTGGAAGAAGGGGGCTCAAATTTTCTTGCATACCTTGCAAAGGGTCTTGCATACCTCCCTTAAAACTCTTCATGGCGCCCCTGGTTGGTGTGATTGGTCCTTTACTCATGCGCAAACCTAGTAGAAAGACAGGAATTTTCTGAGTGTTTTCGAAATGTAATAAGGTTGTAAGGCACAACTGTTTCAGGTTTGATTCAGTGTGATGCACATAAATCTAACGCAGCATTATAAGCTATGTTATTAATTGGCATAATTAATATGGTCACATGGCCTTAACTGTAGTATAAAGTCCCTGCTAGACTGCTTGTAATTAGTATTTTATAGACAACATGGTTCCAGTAACCCTAAACATGCTGACTAACCTCTCCTGAACTGTGATTCACCACAGGAAATGATCGTACCCAACAGCATCGTTGATCTGCCACCCCCTTCCCCTCCCAAACCTAAAACCATTATCCTGCCTCCCAGTTGGAAAGTGGCGCGAGACCCAGAGGGCAGAATCTATTACTATCACATCATCACCAGGTATGAATGGTCCTTATTAAGCAAGCAATCTGTATATCATTAAAACAGAAGGAGGGGGCAAGAATTAAACCTCCTTTTTTAATCAATTAAGCTTGATGACATCACCATGGATTGATCTAATGATGAAGATATTCCCGCCAAACCATGTCTGCCTTTGTCCTATTGTAATGGCTTCACTGAGCACATGATGAAATGCGCTTTCTCTTTCAGGCAAACACAGTGGGATCCTCCCAGCTGGGATGGGACTACAGAGGAAGCCAGTGTAGAACACGAGGCTGAGATGGACCTCGGGACGCCCACATACGATGAAAATCCTTCAAAGGTATTAAACGATTCATTATGCTTAGGGGAATATCATAGGACTTTTATCAACCTGAACATTGAAGTACTGTAGTAGTTGTACTTCTTAATACACAACTTCAACCCTGGCCCACCCAGACCATTTATGAAAATCAAAGCAAAAACGGATAATTCAGTTGATGGCACCACCTTAAACATATTAACATATGCCTGCCCACGATTACACCTTAGACCAGTAACTTTGTGGGATATTTGTTACTCATTTTACATGCAAATAAGTTAACAGAGGTCATTTGAATATAAAAATCTTAAAGGTACAGTAACAGAAAAAGGTCAAAAGAGGAGTGGAGAAAAGGTCACACAAAAACATTTCTTAATGTTTTTGAGACTTTTTTTCCCCCTCTTACGTTCACAATGTGAAATGATACTAATGTGTAGAATGAATGCTCAGTATTTATTTTATTCATATAAATATTAACAAAGTTACAGCATGGAAAGACTAAGAATGTTACATGAGACATTCAGTATGTAGATTTTGGTAGTATCGGCACAATGATCTCTTTATTGCTTTTCTTTACACACATTATCGTATCAGTTAAACCCAATGTCGGTCAACCTCTAATTCATATGTAATAGATTTATTTTAAGATTAGATGGGTTTGTTCCATTTAGACATACAGTATTCATTTTATTTGTGAAGGTCTTAAAGTGCCCCTATTAATGCCTTTTCGAATATTACCTTTCATGCAGTGTGTCATGTAGCTGTATGTGAACATAAACTATCTGCAAAGTTGTGAAGCCGACAGTGCACGATACATAAAGTTATTGTCGATCAAAAAAAGAGTCGGCTCGCAATCGCCTAAACGAGTCGTTTACAAATCATTTAGAAATTAGGTAAAATTAAATCTATTTTTTGAGAAAACTAATCTGTTTTTTGACCTTGCATGCATGTAAACCTGTTTTAGGAGACTCATAAAACAATATTGGCAACCTTAAAAATGGCATAATAGGGGCACTTTAAAGTCTTAAGTTTGTTTTAAAAACTCCGCAGATACCCTGAATAAAGGCAAAAAGCCAAATAAAGAAAACAAACTGTCAGTAGTACGAAACAAAGAAATGAATTAGATAAAGCAGTGGGCTTTTTTAGGTGTTTTTTTTTCTTGATAATATCGCTGTTATAGACCTGTTTTCTATTACACAAACCAGCTGTATTTACATGAATACCTTACCAAGACAGATATTTTGACTAAGACGTGCACTTAACCGTTCTTGCACGCAGCAAAATTACCATGACAAGTGATCTTTGCAGCACACAAACACATACACGTGAGCGTTTGAAGCGGCTGCCTTTCAGACAGTATTAAGTACCAAATAGTGTGAAAAAACTGTTTTTGTTTTTAATGTTTTTGATTGATTTAGTACTGGTCAAGTATCAAAGCACTGGTACTTTTAACAGTCTCTATTCTAGAGTTCACTTTGGTACACACATGTAGGGCCTGAGACTGTCCCAGCCTCTCTGGATAATTGAAGATGTTGTTCCAGGCATCTACGATGGAATGGTTCACAGCTGGGGCTCATCCACATAGAGAAAAGCTATTTGAAGTTCGGAGGAAAACACTTAGACCACTTAAATTTGCCTCAGTGTTTAAAAGGCATTGGTTTTTAAGATGCATCATCTGATGCAAATATACAAGAGGTCTGACCGGGCCAATCCGAATCGAAACATGGTCAAAAGCAAGTTACAGTAAACATTGTTTTAATAACCATCTTGATCTGTCGTTCACTGCCGTCGTCTCTCCCCCATCACCCACTCTGCGTTTCTTTCTTTCTTTCTCTGCCTCATTCTCTCTCTCAGGGTTTTGCTGGTGTTTTCTCTGGCTCTCTTTGATGCTAATCAAACCCAGCTGTTGCAACTGCATTCATTTATGTGTGGTTTCTCGTTTGGAAGTCGAACTGTGCAGAATCTCTTTTCTTCTCGTTTTAGACTTCAAAATATCTTGAATATTAAACTTTTAACAGATTTCGTTACCAAAGGGTTTTATTGTCTGTTGTCAGTATGTTAGCATTTCCTCTGACGTGCACTGGTTTGGCCTTTGGGTTTCTTTCTGGGACCATGGGACAATCAGTATTGACAGTCTTGGCATTGATTCAACATGTCTCATTCATGTCATATCGGCTGCCTAAGGGGACTCTGGGAGTTGCAGTGTTTAATGTTGTTCATTGTAGAATTTAGACTCCCAAGTATATTTTGGAAAAGAATGTTTAAACAATCTCTAGATTATATAATCTTACATGAGTAATACGTCAAATAAACTGTCAATATTCACAGTATGTATTTTCATGCGTTGGGTTTTTTTGTTTGACCCCTTTGCACAGTTCTCTACAAAGACCGCCGAGGCTGACACGTCCAGTGAGCTGGCCAAAAAAAGCAAAGAAGTCTTCCGCAAGGAGGTGAGCTTTAGATTCTCTTGGGTTTTTTACCAAATAATTAGCGGTGTGTGTCCGACTCGTCTAACTTCTCAATTTCTCCTGCTTATCTTTTCAGATGTCACAGTTTATTGTGCAATGCCTTAATCCGTACCGCAAACCAGACTGCAAGCTGGGCCGTATCAGTAACACAGAAGACTTCAAACATCTCGCTAGAAAGGTAGGTATCGTGTATGCCTTTATGCTTTTTTAAAAATGGACAAGGAACGTTCTTATGTTATTGTTTTAGATAATCTTGGTGAATGCTCAGATATATAGATAAGGCTGTTAAAGCACTTACATCCATATGCATGTAGATAGACATCTTTGGGTCACACAGTTTTTTTTCTTTTTTTCTTTCATGTTTATTAAAACTATATAACGGGAGTAGAGACAGATCTTTTCTTCTGTATTGTGATGTACATCCAAGTGAAATGGATTATCGAAAAGAAAAAAAATGTAAGATGGGGTCTTGGTTCAATCCACTTTGCATTATATGTATCCCTTTAAACTGGAGAAATCTTTGTTTTTGAAATGCATTGTCACTGAAGTCTTTTGTTATGATGTCATCGTTGCTGCATCTTTAAACCTTTGGTGTGCGTGTGTGTGTGTGTGTGTGTGTGTGTCTATCTGCTCACAGCTGACTCATGGGGTGATGAACAAGGAACTGAAGTCTTGCAAGAATCCTGAAGATCTTGAATGCAATGAGAACGTCAAACACAAGACCAAGGAGTACATCAAGAAGTACATGCAGAAGTTTGGCACTGTGTACCGGCCCAAGGAAGACACAGAGCTGGACTAACTAGCCTGAAGCAAACCCAGGAACCTCCTGGCAGCTCTTTCCAACTGAACACCTCTGGCCTGAACAGTTTTGGTGTGTCAGAACAGGGCAGCTCGAGCTCGAGTCCTGTTGTTTTGTTCCACTGACCATCTAACCATGTCCTAAATGCTGCTCTAGGAGGGGGCGTTGCCTGAGCTGTCCCGCACAGGGGACGCTTTTATGATGAGATAAACTGCTGCGGTATGAAGCGCGGAAGACGCAAACCAAGGGTGCTACACAGATTCTTTCCAAGATCTTTTTAGTCTTCTCAAAATTATCTCTAAGGCAAGTGTCATCACTTGAGCGAAGAGGATCATCTTAAACTCTGTTCTAGATGGGGAGAAAAAAGAATAAGTGGACCATTAAAATCCTTTTCCCTTGCCACCCCACTCCATTACTGTAGTTGTTACCAAGGGCTTTTGTTAGCTTGCCTGCTCTGCTAAAGGTCCAATCCCTCGCTGATAGTAGTCGAGAAAGAAGGAAGGAGAAATACAGACGCTAAGGATTATATCTCAGATAAACTACCCACAGAACTAGTCATGTTGGACACACTGGCCATGGGGTCGCCCAGCTCAGCATTGTTTTTATGGATTTTAGACTACAAAATAGAAGTGTGCAGGTCTGTGATCTAACCCCATTTGCCCTGGTCTTGTTTCTCCTCTCGACTGGGTGGAAGGTTATGTAGCAATGATATTTTATCGAGGTCTTTCACACTGTTTTTACATTAACATGTTTTTATTCATGTCGCGAAGGCAAATGTGAAGCCCTCCAGGCAGTTTGTAGCTTATTTTTGTGGCCATCATGTAAGGATTGATCAGGTTTACTATCCCATAAGCTCTGGCCGTTAATCAGCTCTCACCCCACCTTATTAACCTGCATTAAATTTCCAAACATGTATTATATTGCTTTATATGTGAATATATTGAGAGTTAGTTTTTGAGACCATTTGCAGAGACTTGACTGTGGGGGTCCACGTTGTCTTGTGTAAATAGGTCTAATTATACCAGACCGGAAAAACGGAATTAGAAGGATACGACTAGGCCCAAGTCCTCCGTCCCGTCGGCACGGCTCTGGTGTGCCTACATCATGGCTCCGTATGTTGGGTTGGGTTTTAAAGGTGAGGGTGTTGTTTCTTTTTCCCTTGCTTTCTCTGTAGAAAGACTTTGGATCTTTTTTTATGTACAAATAGGAGTCTTGCCCCACTCCACTGTAAGTACTGTGCAAGCACATTGTCATACTGAGTGTAAAAACATTTTAAGATAAAATTAACTGTTTTCTAAAAAATAAGTCTTGGTTGTCTTGTCACCTTACCTGCGTGAATCGCCGTAGCTCCGGTTGGAATGTTCTTCCGCGGGATGTGTGCAGTTCTGTATATTAACCGCTAGAGCGCCAAAAGTTACATAGTGCTGCTTTAAGTCCAGCATAGAGAGAAGTCACCAGAGAGAAGTCTGTCCATTTATCAGAAGATCCAGTTATGACATTTTGATGAAAAATTATGAGGTCAGAGCTAATTTTAAAGAATGAAACTTACATTGATTAAGTGTTCAAAATAAGATTATTACAGTTATTCATTTATTAACTATTATTACTATTTATCATGAAGACTAAATTCATTACTTCAGAGTTATGTGCCCTCTAGAAGCTTGCGTTCTGCAAGTGAACGGCGTATAATTGTGCCATCTCAAAGAGGCACAAAATCACTTTCACAGACTTTTTCATTAACTGTTCCCTCCTGGTGGAATGACCTGCCCAAAAATGACTAAATCTAAATCTAATATATATGCTTGAGGTTACATCTAATACCTCTAATGGGAAGAACAAAGATGTAAAAGAAATTTTTTAAACAAAATACAATTATCTTTTAGATAATACATTAATCTCGTTTTGGCTATACAATATAAAAAAGTCAAATTTTCTTTGGAAACAATTATTTTACATCCCACATTTTAATATGCCTTATAAATGCTAATACATTAAAATGTATAGTTGCCTTTATATTTTAGAAAAAAGCCAATTTAACTTTGAAAAAAAATTTTATATCATGCTTTTTTAATATACAGTAAATGGTATTAATTCATGAAAATATAGTTACCTTTATATTTAAGGAAGCAGGTCTCTCAAATTTTTTTTTTTATCATATGTGGTCATCCTAGGTGAAGTCAGCCAAAAAGGAACCTCATTTCAGAGACGGGTCAAGTTATTTGCATTTCATGAAAGATTGAGACAAATTCTAAAAGATTATGAAAGAAAATATTTTTTTTTTCTTTGAAATAATGTGCTCTGATGGATTATGTACAATATATCTAAGAATGTATATTAAAGTAAATACATGTTGACTCTTTTAAACCCTATGGGGTGACTGCCACCACAGCACAGATCTGGCTCTATTAAACCAAAGAATCAAAGTGGTGCACTGCTTTCATTAGAGGCTCTTCCAGGACTCAGACTCTCCCGAAACCATCTGAGCAGAGCTGGTTTTCCCCTCCCCTCTGCAGAGCCCTTCTTTATGTAGAGCAGAGCTCCCAGTGCCAGGGCATTCCGCTGGGCTGCTCCAGACCGCAGTTAAGCAGCTCCGTCTGGAGTACGTGACGGCATGCAGAGCCGCCCAAGTCCCTGCAAACCTTCAGTCACAGAAATCATTAACACATTTCAGCAAGATGTGAACAGAGAGAGTGCTAGGAAATCCACACACCTGAGCTGCAAAACGTTTGTACAATGACAGCAGAGCCAACTGTCTGTTCTACTCATATCCATAAGTGTCTTTTAGAAGTATGGCTCGAGTTTTACCCCTGATTGCTGCCCGAAATGTACAATACGCTGCTATGCTTTGCATTCATTCTCAGCGTCACATAAGGTGACCAGATTTCTGAAATGGAAACCAGGAACATTTCTTAGTTCAGTGGTCAAAATATTATTAAAAACGTGCCTGTTATTATCTATTAATTAAAAAACTGGGACAATACACTGTATTTTTTACTGTATTATATATTACTTAATATATTATTTTAATATTATATATTATTATAATCAATCATTTTTATGACGTTTGCAGGTCAAACTGACCCTAACTGTTTCAATACAATTAAACATTATACACATACTCTTATACACATAAAAAACATTTATGTGTATAAGAGTATGTGTATAATGTGAATATGAGAATGTGTATAAGCACACTGTTGTGATCGCCTGTCATTACATCAGAAAATTCTGACTGCCAATAAACTGCTGTTTTTGGTTGGGTGTTGAGTTGGCATTAACACTATTTTGGCTCTCAAACGGATTTACATTTCTCACAACACTCCCTTTTGCCAAGTTGAGCAATAGGCCCAGAAAAAAAAACACAAAACAGCTTCACCTTTTGCTATGGTTTTAAAGCTCTTTTTTTAGAGCATTCTGCTTCAAGACAACAACAAGAGCGTAATCAGACCCAGCGGCTCCAGATTTGACTGTTTGGGTTAATGGTGCAGAAAAGGCTTTTGAAATGCAAGATATTTTCTGTAATTCCAAGTTCAGATCTTGTTTTCATTATAACACTGCACCATTATAAATCCTCAGGGTCATAAAATACTATTTCTTTTCTCACACAATGTATTATTTATTTTTATTTTATTTTTTTAAATACAAAAGATACCTATAAATCAATCTTTCATTATTAAAAAGGACAACCATAAGTGATAGATACATAACATGAATGTTATTAACATGAAAAGCATCTCAGCACAGAAACCATCAAGTCTCATCTATAACTACGCACTAACATACAGAATGACCTTAAAATACATACATGGTAGAGTAAACCAGCAAAGCACAAACCTGAGCATTCAAAGTAAAGGCACCAGAGAGTTTTCCTCTCATATAACTCACAAAAACATAACATTGCTTTTAGGTTGCATTGTTGGTTAAAGTGCAAACCAAGCACTAGTGTGAATGAGACACATTTTTTGTCAAAGAGAATCATTCGCTCAGGCAACTTGACCGTGTATCTGTATATTTCCAAATATACAAGTCACTCGTGCAGCCCATTTAGTGGTTTTCCTCTCTGGAAACCATAAAACACCTCACAGTGTTATGTTGCCCTTGATAAAAGCTAAATACTCTATCTAGCTTCGGTATTGACAGTTTAAACGGCTGAAGCGCTGAAATATAAATACAAAAGCACGATTGAATCGCATGCATGATGCTTGCGTTCCGCACAAATGGAAAACTGTCATTCACGAGGCCGCAGAAATGTTCACGAAATGTCCACGTCTTTGATACCAACCACAGCTGAAGCCACAACCACCCAAAACACTGACAATGAAAATGTTCAGCATGAATGTGTCTCGGAGAAAACAAGAGTTTGTTTTGACACTACAAAGAGGATAGTATGGAGCATAAACTTCCCATGAATACTGGAGGAAACATCTGTCTTGAGCAGAAAATGTTCTGAGGTGATGGAACATCTCAAGCTGTTGAAACAAAATTCGTAAGGGAAACATTATGTTGAATTAAAAACCTTATTTCCAATTCTGCTCTTCAAAGTCTTAGTGCAAGGCATTCGAAAATGAGTCAGTTGACGCTCTTCCTCTATGGTTTTAGTGTCTCTTTCACTTTCATGAGGGCGTAAGAAACATATTCAAGTATTCAGACCACTGACACTCCTTGAGAGGGGGCGGTGAGGGCGCTGATGATGTCCGGCCGTTCAATGCGTGCGAGAGCGGAGCAGAGCAGACCCAATGTGGAGCCTTCCTGTTGGGCCCAATCAGTTAAGAGGGTGTGGATAGGGTCCTGGCCCCGTCCAAAGACGTCCACGCGGTCCTGTTCGTAACCAAGTGCGGCTGCCAGCTGCCTCCAGCTTCGATTGTCCCCCTCTGCGAGAAGCCCCTGTACCTCATCCTTCCTGTGGGGCGGCAGGTTCACATAAAGCCGCGTGTCCTGTTTGCTGTCTCGTTTACTGCCTGCCGAGAATATGAGAAAGGGAACAAATAATAACCACGAGTGACAATACTTCCAGGTATTCCAAACATTCAACGCAACCAGTGTAGTCCAATTCACAAACAAATGACTCTTATGAACCAATTCTTTTTTGTGAATCAAAGCATACAGCACAACCAATGTAGCCAGACTCCTGAAATGAATGACTTATGAACCACTTATGAATCAAAAACAAATAATGTGACCAAGGTAGCGCGATTCCCAAAATAAATGATAGAACAAATGACTCTTATGAGCCAGTTCTTTAATTGAACAGTTCAAAAAGATGAATGAATAGTACAAATTACTCATATGAATCAGTACTTTTAACGAACAGTTCAAAAAGATGAATTAATAGTACAAATGACTCTTAGGAGCCATTTTTTAATGAACAGTTAAAAATGTCGAATGAATGGTACAAATGATGCTTATGAGATGGTTTTTTAAATGAACAGTTCAAAAAGACAAATAAATAGTAGAAATTACTCTTATGATCGGTAAATGTGTATGAATTCCCAGCCCCAGACATCTGTGTTTAAGCCGTTCTCTCATACCTTTGCTAGGCTGGCTTTCCTGAAGGCTGTGAGAGTCCAGGAACACGCCACTGTCGCTGTGTAATTTCTCTCCTTCCCCGACATTATTCAACTCGCCAACCCGTGCTTTCACCAGAGCCTGCTTCTGCTGACATGACTTCCAGCTGGACACATACCAAATCACACGTTTATCATCAAACAAAAAAACAACAAGAATAATATTTCACTACACAGACACGTTACGGTATTCCATATCTTACATACACAAGTAGAATGAATTTGTCTGTAAATCATGTGTACAACGTCATAAAGCATATTTTTCTTCTTTAAATTGCTGCACGATCTCACCATTTGTAGGCAACGTAGAGCAGGAGGCCGAGCACCACTGCAGCCAGTACAGACACGTAGACAAGGATGTTGTTGTTGTTACCCCCTTGGTCCTGTGGAGTGAGTCGAGGGGATTCAGACCCTGGTGCTGGGCTGCTCCTGTTCTCGGTTTCCTCATTCAGAGTCGGCCATCGGGGGTATTCACGCGGACCATCAGAACCAGATGGACGGGACAGGATGTTGAGATCTTTTACTGCAAAAAAAAGCAACAGAATTGGTCATTTTGAACTGCCTTTACAAACATTAAAGTTTTCAAAAACAATAAACTTTTGATCTCTCTCTCTCTCTCTCTCTCTCTCTCTCTCTCTATCTATCTATATATTTATTTATTTATTTATATATATGAGTCTGTAGTTGTGCTTTATAAATTCAAACTCATTAGACTCACATTAGTTCTGACTAGACATATGAAGCACACTCAACACCACCCTGAAGCACTTAAACACCTAGACTGCAAAAAAAGGAAATGCTCTTTTTAGCTTTCACATGAAACCCACATCTGACACACATCTGCTGTGAGGCTGATTAACACATCATCAGTGGGCGCAGGCACAGCTGACAGACTAAATGCCAGATCGAAATGTTGAACAGTGTGGAATGGTCAAGAGGATTCATGCCCCCACCCTCCATCCTGAAATAGATCATGCAGGCCACCCCACACACACTATCACACAGATGCATGCATTCTTTTGTCCACTCACTCTCTCACACACCCACAGGCTGCCTGTGTGCACCAAACACTCGGTGTGGCTGCCCTGACCTCGGCAGGTCGAGTGCTCTAACTGGTGTCTCCACTCTACAGAGAACAGAGGGCAACATGGGATGCGACCCACTAGCCAGCTGGTTAACCTCCAAACCGATTTAACACACCTCAGGGCAAATCCATTAAAAATGTGGCACTTTAGACTAAAAAACGTTTAAAACATGATACATTTGATTGTTTAGAGATTAGACAAAATCTATGTAAAGTGTTTATCTTCTTAATCTGATCATGACTGGATTGTTGCTAAGCTCACTGAAGAATAAGAAGAACATTTGAAGTCAAAGCGAGAGCTGTATTTTCTTAAAAGCTTCTCTCTGACTGAACACAGGTGTCTGCCACATGTTAACAATCTAACCATACACACTCACAGATGCATAAATGTTATTATATATAGCTTGGCACAAACTTCATCCAAGACACACATGCATCTCGGGTTACGTTCACACAGTCAGTGTTTGGAATTGACAACCGTATTTACTAACAGGTGTGTCAAATCAAAGACAATTAAAAGGGTCCAAGTTACAGAAAAGAAAACTTCTTTTCAAATTCTAGTTCAAAAAGCATGGGCCAAGTTCTGAGAAATAAATTCATGCTTTTTATTCATCTGGGTTTTTAAAACATACAATTTTTGTATGTACATACATAATGATATTTTGAATAGAATAACGAGACACAAACCTGTAAATATTCAATAGCGTTTGCTTCCATTTATTTTTGATCAGTGCTTCGCTACACAACATACAAACTTTTCCTCCAAAAGTGCGCACATTATGTATTCACACGTTTACCTCATATTTCTTTAAATAGAATAGAACTCCAAAAGTGCGCACATTATGTATTAACACGTTTACCTCATATTTCTTTAAATAGAATAGAACCATAATTTCTGACTCGCAGAAAGACGATTCTCTGCCGATCCGTCAATATTGCGTGATCATGTTGCATTATTTTACTTGCTGATGTTTTTAAAAATATTTAATATTTTAGCATCACCCAGGGGGATATTATAAAAATAATTCAGCAGAGGCAGGGATGCATAGACCAGAAGGGGGGAAAATAAAGCTATAATAAAGCTATAAATAGCTATAATAAAAAATTGTGATTTAAAATGTGATTTTCATTCATTCATTCATTTAAAAAGCTCCAGGTTTGCTGTGCTTGTTTGTAGGGCTGCATAACTTGGCTAAAATGTTGTGATTATTTATCAGTATGACTATAAATAATAATAATAATAATAATATGTTTTATTATTACTGAATAAAACCATTAAACAAAATAAGAAATATTACTATTGTAATATTTCACTGTAAAATTACAAATAGAGTGTTTCAGAAACACGCAGCGCAAAAAAATTAATTAAATCACAGCCTAATCAAGATTTTGGTTTTATTTTGGATAAACATGCCTTACAGTTGTATGCTGCTCCATCATACACCCAAAAGAATTTACCTAAACGCACACTAGAATACAATGACCATCACTCTCACCCATGCAGACAGTGTCAGAGTCCGGCTGGCAGGGTCTGATCTCCACCTCGTCATCACTACAGCGTGAGCAGGGCACGCAGGGTTTCCTGTCACTCCTCTCCTTTGAGTAAGTCCCTGGTTTACACCGCTCACATACGGTATTTCCCAGCGGCCCACAGGCCCGAACCACTCCGCTTCCATGCCCACACATGCTACAGGCCGCGCACAGCCCACTTGTGCTGTTACCATCCCGCCACAGGAAGAAACGTTCACCGCAATCACACTGGGTATCCTGAGTGGGCGTGCAGCGTGCCAGTTCAGGAATACCGAAGGGGCAGCGGGCGCACAGACGACAGGCTAAAAGACTCTCAGAGTCTGAGAACGACACACCTAGGAGAGATTTAAAGTGATTTTTATCAATAAAACAGAAATAAACATTGGGAAAACAACAATATTCTCAGCTAGGCATTTATTCCAATTAAAAACGAAAACTTATGTTTTGAAAACACTCACCATCTTGACACGGCTGACACTTGGTGTCTTCCTGACCATAGCTGTTTGCCAAACCAGTGCCCGCAGCACACATGCTGTAACATTCTCCTGTTTTTGTAAACTGCTCGCTGGTACAGACCTTACCAAACGCCACCTGCAAAACACACAAGCACGTCAAATTCATATTAATGTTAATAATTACATGCAATTTGTAGCATTATTTTGCTCTTAGTAACCTAAAAGACAATACTAGGACAAAAAAATGACTTTTAAGAGTTTTCTATCCCTCTCAGTCTCAATATATAACAGAAACTTGAAGTATAGTATACTTGTCAAAATATAAAAAAAAGTAGTCAAATACATATTGAAAATGTATAATTTAACTTACAAGGTTTGTCTAGAAAGGAGTGAAAAAATATGTTCAAATATTCCATTTAATGTCAAAGAACGTTACATAAAAAGGTTTATACACAAGTTTTTTTTTTTTTTCTTACCAAACGCCACCTGCAAAACACACAAGCACGTCAAATTCATATTAATGTTAATAATGACATGCAATTTGTAGCATTATTTTGCTCTTAGTAACCTAAAAGACAATACTAGGACAAAAAAATGACTTTTAAGAGATTTCTATCCCTCTCAGTCTCAATATATAACAGAAACTTGAAGTATAGTATACTTGTCAAAATATTAAAAAAAGTAGTCAAATACGTATTGAAAATGTATAATTTAACTTACAAGGTTTGTCTAGAAAGGAGTGAAAAAATATGTTCAAATATTCCATTTAATGTCAAAGAACGTTACATAAAAAGGTTTATACACAAGTTTTTTTTTTTTTTTTAACAAAATCTGTAATTTTCTGTTGTTGTCTAGATGTAGCAAAACTCCTATAGATGTAGCAGAAATCATTGTGCCTGTGTCATGTTTACATTTTCTTCTATCACTGGCAATTGAGCTTGAAATCAGGATTAGGCATAAAATAATGTCATACATGTAAAAAATCAGCTGAGAATTGTACAAATAGTTGTAACCTGGCTCAGAGGAAGATAGGAATCGTGTCTTTGTGGCAGTTTTTTCTGCTGTCGAAAAACAAAAATGCTCTGAAATGCACATCATATTTTGTGAGAAAGGGTGACTTGCTAGAGCAAAACAGACACTATTTTTGGAATCAGCACTCCAAAATGAATAAGAAACAAGGATGTGATTTCATGATGCGGAGTGGTGTTATAGGTAAAAATTACAAAGTTCTAAACAATATAAGTCTGATTCACATTCAAAAAGAGCGGCTTCATGAATCCACAGCTTTTAATTTGGAGGAGAACTTGCCATATCGTGTAGTCCACACATTGACATACGTGGGACACTATGTTCTAACACACACACATTTCCCTGTGATTTTGCATTAAATGGGGTTTCGGCATTTTAATTGCACAGTGTTTCCTGTGAGAGCCTGAAGTGAGTTTCAAGAGTCCTTGTGACTTTACCACTCCAATTTGGGTGTAAATAGTGACCGAGTGTAACAACACAGCCTTTCACACAACTATAACAAAACAAAATCATAAATGAGTGAGGCAGACCATCATTAAGGGATGTTTAAAAAGACTCCTTGTTCATGGAAATGGAACATTATGTGTATTAGCACCCATTTCAAACAGACGTATCAGCAGTGGGGACACCGGTGCAGCTTGAGACCTCAGGGGAGGGTGTGATGTGTGTGTGCGCGTCTGTTTGAGTAGGAGAGAAGACTTTGATGTCCCCCTCAGCTCTGCAGGTGTGATAGAGGAGGTCAGTTCTGCGGCATCTTAAACATGCATATGTTTAGGAAAATTACCCCTCACACACCCACTCCGCTTCACAACTGCCCCCTGGGGCCCTGACAAGAGCCAACAGATGCCTAACATGTAAAGCTCCTCCAAAGAGGGAAAGCAAAACCCACACAGCCTCTCTGATGTCTCTCTCTTCTCCTCTCTGTTCTCTGTTGGGATGAGAGCGTGTGTAAACCTGTTGAACGAGTGCACACGCTCATAATCTCATAGAAACACTAATACACATTTGTACACAGCTGCCCACAGGGCAACAACCTTCACTTTGTAAGTAAAAAGAGCAGCTTCTTTCTGCATTTCAGCCACACCAGCTTTCTGCTGATACACCTTTTCATGGTTTATAAAGATTTGAGAAACTAAATATTCAGCATTGAAAGGGACCAAATTTAAACATTTAAGAATCTGCCATATAAAAAGCCCAAATTGATAGACCACAAACTAGAATATTGGGAAGTCCATGGTAGTTACAGTAATAGATAAATAAAATAAAATAAAATAAAAAAGGCTAGCCCAATAAATTATACACATCAAAAGTTTGGGTTCAGTAAGATTGTTGTTTTGAAAGAAATTAATACTTTTATTCAGCAAGGATACATTAAATTAACCAAAAGTAAAAGTAAAGGCATTCAGAATGTTACAGAAGATTTCTGTTTCAAATAAATGCTGTTCTTTTGAACTTTCTATTCATCAAAGAATCCTAAAATAAATGTATCATGGTTTTCTACAAAAAATATTAAGCAGCACAACTGTTTTCAACATTGATAATGATAAAAATATTTCTTGAGCATCAAATCAGCATATTAGAATGATTTCTGAAGGATCATGTGACACTGAAGACTGGAGTAATGATGCTGAAAATTCAGCTTTGCATCACAGGAATAAATTATATTCTAAAATATATTAAAATAGAAAACTGTTATTTAAATTGTATGTACTTTAATAATATTTCACAATATGACTTTTTGATATTTGACAGATAACTGAATGTAATTTTAACTCAAATAATCATTGAATAATATATATATATATATATATATATATAACAATAACAATAACAATATAATAACAATATATATATAACAATATATATATATAACAATATCTCACCTTATAATTTGTACCTAAGTCTAGCTAAATAGAATGTACAAAGTGCAAACAAATGATATAATCACCTATAAACATTTGGGTAGAGGCAGGAATGTATAGCTCCGAGGAGGGGAGGGTGGGGGCATAAACACTACAGACACTTCCAGCCTAAGTGCTGATTCCACATAATGCAGAGAGATAATGCATTTGAATGAAGCCACTTCACACAAAACATCTTTGATCTACCCAAACATCTCGTTCCCTTTTTTTTTTTTCATGTTCTGGTCAGTGTTGAGATTTTGGCATATTTTGCTTTTATAACATGTCTTTGTTCAGACTAGTTGAAAGCAAACATCCAAATACTTTTATTGCACTTTATCTATTTGCATCTGTAGATTTCATTTACAATCCATGTTTTAAAGGCAGTCTTCTCAAAATGAACACAGAGGGGTTTGTTCATATATGATTCGCCTGATTTTATTCCTAAAGGTGATTTTTTTTTTTCTGGCCGATGACAATATTTTTCTGATTTATGGAGTGATCAAATAAAATAGCCAACATCCCGTCTGTAAAAACTCTAATATGTCAACAAAACGAAATTTAGAATTTTTAACCCTGCTTTATCCAATCTTCAGGTTTCTGTTCTGGAAAATGTATGCAAATCAGTGCATATTTAAAGCCATTAATGTAACATTTCAGAAAATGTAATGTTATCAGTCAACTAAGGAAGTATGGTGATATCTATTAGTTATTTATATTTATGTATTTTTTTTACCCTACTCACCTGGGTTGTCTTGCCTTAAGTCCAGTGCTGTACAATATAATCTATGAGCACATGTGTGCTGCCCATGAGTGAGTTTGGAAAGAGAATGATGAAAACATGAAAGGATCCATGAGCCCCAGGAGGCAACAGTGATTGACCCCTCACCCCCACCAACCAAACATACAACCATAGACATCCACTGATTGAGCTAGAGACTGACCCCTATCTTATCTCACTGCAGCCAACAGCAGCAGAAGCTACGCTTCACAAAAGAGTCAGAACACATTAAACAGCAGGCTAAACATGGCCTCGGGCCTGTAGAACTTCAAGATCATTTACAAAAGTGTCAGTTTGCCGACGGAGACAGTGGGCTTCTCTATCAAAACGAGCAGGGAACAAGAGAGAGGGAAGTAAAAAAACCAACAAAAAACGAGGTTGTGAGTTCAAGAGGAAACCGCGATTCTGCCCGCACCAAAAGAAGTAAAGTGATGTGGCTAAATGGAAAGTCAAATTACTGAGCTGCAAATTCTACCCCCTTGCTCTCCGCAGACCAAGAGAAAATGATGATAATTACAATGCCCCGGATATCCCAGGCCCCAGCAGTACTTAAGCTGTGGTTGCCTATCAACCAACAGACATGGGGGAGCTGGTCTGCTGCTATCCCTGGCTCCCCCACAGACTGTTTGAACACACCAGGAGACAAGGATCTGGATCAGGCCAGTAGCATTTAATGCATTAACAACCACTGACCTGAAAAGAGTGCAGAATCATCAAGCAAAAATGTTCATCGTTTGCATTTTTGTGTAACTGTCAGAACAGACAAACCAGTTGTTTTATGATTAACTGTTTTAATTTGGAGTGACAAAGCAGCCTTTTATTTTGGTGTTCGGTTTAACGGGAATAAATCACAAGGCCATTTGGCTCTGTGTTGACATCTGCAGGGCATAATTTATCATTTGGAAAACATGATGAGATTTTCCATTTGGATGCAAAAAACTCAATTTATACTCGCTGTGAACACTCGCTGTGGAGGATATTACACTGAATGAGTGTGATAATAAACGCCAAAGTTGTGCTATCCACATCCTAAGAGACAAAAGGTGTTATTTTCCTGTCTTTGACTATACTTTTGTGCCAGGCAATATCCAGCATTTATTAAAAACTAAGGAAAAGGAACATATTATCCACACAAGTAACAAAAAATTACTTTCTGCGTAGTACAACACGCTTGCAAAAAAAAACTGCAATTATATACTGAATCCCCAACAGACTAATATGCAAGTTCAACACATTCTGAACGGGGAGTGTTATAACACAGTTGAGTTGTAACACCTTCAGTTTAACCAGTTAGAAACAAGCTTTTGAAGTAAGAAAGTACACTTTTATGTCAGACTTATTTAATTTTTGAATATGTTAAAGCGTGCTAATTGAAACAGGTGTCATCTGAATAGGGTTCTCCTGATTAATGTGATACTTGTAACACTATCCAGTGTATTTCTATATGCTACACTTGCCAAAATAGTGTCTCGGTCTGTTATGTTTTTAGAGACATTAGCTTATGTTTTTATTTGTTTCAGAATTTTTTTTATTATTTTGAATTAAAATGTCCTACATGTCTCAATTAAATTGTTTAAAATGAAATGAGGGTGACCGTTTAATTATTTTGAACAAGTAAATGTGATTACCACAATAAACTTTATTAGTGTTACAAAGAGTAGTTTGCAACAACAGCACACTTTTTGTACTTTACATTAACAGACATTAAATAAGTTGTGGATTTCTAAAGTACTTCAGTTCGAAGCAGATATAGCCTACTATATACTACTGAATAGCTACTATATCAAAATGTGAGATAACGTTACATAGCTAAAAAAAAAAAAACTTTACAGACGTTAAAGCAAAAAGTGTTACAACACTCCCTGGTCTCCTGTTCTTAAAAAAAGTAACTGGAAAGACTCAGTAACGTTGGAAAATATGAACAGAGAAAACAGAGAAAAGACAGCCATCCAAACTAAAAAAACTAAACGAGTTTACGAGTTTAAATGTCATATAATATTGATAATATTGTTAATAACTCACCTTTACGGCCAAGGTATACAAACAGAGTTGAAGTGCTGCCATTGCTCCCTTCATCTTCAGGACTTTTCCTCAGTGTTTGAGATTTAAAGCGACGAGTCTCTTGCGCTCAAAACCCACTGAAGTTCATAACCACAAAGCATACACAGAAGACATCTACAGCCCCTGTCCAAAGTGTTTGGCACTCTCTTCCATAGATATGAAAGGTCTTCTTCTCACACAAGAGTTTTTCTTCTTCTTCGAGACTTCCAGTGGAAAACTGTATGAATAGCTTTTACAGTAAATAGGCCTACGTATAATCCTTGTATGAAGCTTTAAAACATTAATACATCATCTCTCTTCTTTCTCTACAGACAAGTCTGCTAGTTAGTGCTGATCCTTCTTCCCTCAACCGATGCTGTGGCCGCGGCGGTCAGTGTAGACTGAATGGCTTTTTCTGAAGGGGATGGACATAAACCCCAGATCAACGCGCGGGTGATGCGCCTCACTGGAGCTCTGTGATTGGACAGACTGGCGCGTGGTGGAGGGACGCTGAACATTCCGTTCTTGTGGGAAAATAATTCTGTATCATAGTGCTTATTTATTACATGGCCATATCAGCAATAAAAAAGACCAGTGTTACTCAAATATTTTTAAATATTTTATTGCCAGTTGTTTTTTTTTTTTATTAAAGTTCTCTTACACAACAATAACTGCAGTAACTGAAATTTTGGACGGACACTGTGGTTACCATGGTTTATTTCTGGCCTAAAAATATTAGAACAGACTGAAACCCCATTTTGCCCAATCGAGGCTTCAGTTGGGAATTTGAGATAAAAAGAGACACAGCAGTGGCTTCAGTTTTCAGGTCTGAGGGGGTTTTGAGTAACGTCGTAAAACTCAGCATGGGGTCAGTTCAGACTTCAGAGAGAAACAAATGGAGACTTCCCTCGCATACAATGACCAGAGCGCTTCAAAGAATGACCGAGAAGAAGCGGGATAGAGTAAAGAAGAGATGGTGTTCAATTAATTCGTCGCTGATTCGTTTCGCTTTTTCCTTTCGTTCATGGTGTCAACAGACCTTAATGACTGAATGACTGAAACTGTGAGTATATAGGGAACTATATAGGGAACTGCTGGAGTAAATATAAAGCGCTTCTTTATTGAAGTAGCCCTGAGAATATTTCATTCTCGTTCTTTCTATCTTTGCTGACAGTTTGTTAATTTTTTTTAATGTCGACTTTAAGAATTAGATAGGTCTATTAGCTAAACCTCGAAACTTTTGACCGATTAACATGGCAGCCAGTTTCCCCTAAAATAACGCAGTTTCTGTAGAAATAACTGGAATCTATGAATAAAGAGCTATGCCTTTTAATGTTATTAGTGGCACAAATCCCATTTGTCTTTGACTATACTTTTGTGCCAGGCAATATCCAGCATTTATTAAAAACTAAGGAAAAGGAACATATTATCCACACAAGTAACAAAAAATTACTTTCTGCGTAGTACAACACGCTTGCAAAAAAAAACTGCAATTATATACTGAATCCCCAACAGACTAATATGCAAGTTCAACACATTCTGAACGGGGAGTGTTATAACACAGTTGAGTTGTAACACCTTCAGTTTAACCAGTTAGAAACAAGCTTTTGAAGTAAGAAAGTACACTTTTATGTCAGACTTATTTAATTTTTGAATATGTTAAAGCGTGCTAATTGAAACAGGTGTCATCTGAATAGGGTTCTCCTGATTAATGTGATACTTGTAACACTATCCAGTGTATTTCTATATGCTACACTTGCCAAAATAGTGTCTCGGTCTGTTATGTTTTTAGAGACATTAGCTTATGTTTTTATTTGTTTCAGAATTTTTTTTATTATTTTGAATTAAAATGTCCTACATGTCTCAATTAAATTGTTTAAAATGAAATGAGGGTGACCGTTTAATTATTTTGAACAAGTAAATGTGATTACCACAATAAACTTTATTAGTGTTACAAAGAGTAGTTTGCAACAACAGCACACTTTTTGTACTTTACATTAACAGACATTAAATAAGTTGTGGATTTCTAAAGTACTTCAGTTCGAAGCAGATATAGCCTACTATATACTACTGAATAGCTACTATATCAAAATGTGAGATAACGTTACATAGCTAAAAAAAAAAAAACTTTACAGACGTTAAAGCAAAAAGTGTTACAACACTCCCTGGTCTCCTGTTCTTAAAAAAAGTAACTGGAAAGACTCAGTAACGTTGGAAAATATGAACAGAGAAAAGTATGTGTTTACAGCCATCCAAACTAAAAAAACTAAACGAGTTTACGAGTTTAAATGTCATATAATATTGTAAAGCAGAATAATAACTCACCTTTACGGCCAAGGTATACAAACAGAGTTGAAGTGCTGCCATTGCTCCCTTCATCTTCAGGACTTTTCCTCAGTGTTTGAGATTTAAAGCGACGAGTCTCTTGCGCTCAAAACCCACTGAAGTTCATAACCACAAAGCATACACAGAAGACATCTACAGCCCCTGTCCAAAGTGTTTGGCACTCTCTTCCATAGATATGAAAGGTCTTCTTCTCACACAAGAGTTTTTCTTCTTCTTCGAGACTTCCAGTGGAAAACTGTATGAATAGCTTTTACAGTAAATAGGCCTACGTATAATCCTTGTATGAAGCTTTAAAACATTAATACATCATCTCTCTTCTTTCTCTACAGACAAGTCTGCTAGTTAGTGCTGATCCTTCTTCCCTCAACCGATGCTGTGGCCGCGGCGGTCAGTGTAGACTGAATGGCTTTTTCTGAAGGGGATGGACATAAACCCCAGATCAACGCGCGGGTGATGCGCCTCACTGGAGCTCTGTGATTGGACAGACTGGCGCGTGGTGGAGGGACGCTGAACATTCCGTTCTTGTGGGAAAATAATTCTGTATCATAGTGCTTATTTATTACATGGCCATATCAGCAATAAAAAAGACCAGTGTTACTCAAATATTTTTAAATATTTTATTGCCAGTTGTTTTTTTTTTAATTAAAGTTCTCTTACACAACAATAACTGCAGTAACTGAAATTTTGGACGGACACTGTGGTTACCATGGTTTATTTCTGGCCTAAAAATATTAGAACAGACTGAAACCCCATTTTGCCCAATCGAGGCTTCAGTTGGGAATTTGAGATAAAAAGAGACACAGCAGTGGCTTCAGTTTTCAGGTCTGAGGGGGTTTTGAGTAACGTCGTAAAACTCAGCATGGGGTCAGTTCAGACTTCAGAGAGAAACAAATGGAGACTTCCCTCGCATACAATGACCAGAGCGCTTCAAAGAATGACCGAGAAGAAGCGGGATAGAGTAAAGAAGAGATGGTGTTCAATTAATTCGTCGCTGATTCGTTTCGCTTTTTCCTTTCGTTCATGGTGTCAACAGGCCTTAATGACTGAATGACTGAAACTGTGAGTATATAGGGAACTATATAGGGAACTGCTGGAGTAAATATAAAGCGCTTCTTTATTGAAGTAGCCCTGAGAATATTTCATTCTCGTTCTTTCTATCTTTGCTGACAGTTTGTTAATTTTTTTTAATGTCGACTTTAAGAATTAGATAGGTCTATTAGCTAAACCTCGAAACTTTTGACCGATTAACATGGCAGCCAGTTTCCCCTAAAATAACGCAGCTTCTGTAGAAATAACTGGAATCTATGAATAAAGAGCTATGCCTTTTAATGTTATTAGTGGCACAAATCCCATTTTGTTTTTGTTTGATCTATTTGATATGTTTAATAAACATGATCAAATTATTATATTAAGTTGTAAAGGGGTTAACAACTTTTAGTAGACCAGGTAATAAAACAATTGTTAATTTTGTGAGTTGTGAAAATTATGTGATCTAGGACCTTTATACAGTGTGTGCCATTGTAAAAACTGTACGTTTACCCCCCACGGCCTCGTTTTCATCCGCGCAAAATTTTAAATGGCATCTACATAGGCTACAGTCTAAATAATAGAGCTGAATTTATTCATAAAACAGTACATGAAAAGGACTCAGAGGAACTACTGTTCCCCAATTGTAAGTCGCTTTGTATAAAAGCGCCTGCAAAATGACTAAATGTAAATGTAAAAGTAAACTACTACGCCTCCAAGATTACAAAGTGGGAATCTGGTGGGCACTTTACTATCCCATGAGGCCATGCAAAAATTTTTTTAAAATAACAATTTTAATAACAGTTTGAATTCTATGAGTCTTCACCACAACTACAATAATAACGATACAGAGGAGTGATGTTGGTAGAATGCCTTCAGAACAGTTTTTCCAGCTGATGAATGATAAAAACATTGACAGCCCATCAGAATATCTCCAACTTTAAAGAGCTCAAGCAATTAAAGCGATAGACACATGTAATAAACAGATAATAAACGGAACATTATTGTACAATTAAGTAGACGCTAATGTAGTTATCGTTACAGTTAGTTATCGTTCTTGGTGTGAATGGGCCTAAACGAGCCAAAAATAGGTCCACACTTAATGCCAGTTCACATTGAGGATGATAACTATAAAGTTTTTACTATCGTTTGAATTTTACGAGAATAGTGAAGTCCACTCCACAGCTGTAGCAATAATGATACAGACAAACAATTTAATTGGAATCACTTTCAGAAGGATTTTTTGCCCCCAGCTGATAAACAATAAAAACATTGACAGCCATTCAGAATCCAGAAGAGTCTGAGCATTTAAAACAGCAGGCGACCTGACAAAACCGCAATGTGCTTATAATAAACAGAACATTGCTGTTCACGGGTGTGGGCACTATAGTAATGTCTAATAGATAATATAGTTATCACTACAGTTTGTGAACTGTTTTGTAGGAATTAAACACGTGCCAACACCCATGTCAGTGGGTCTTGAGTCATTAACAAGTTTTTACAGTTCACAATCTCTAGTTCGTGGTCAACAACAAAACACGGACAAAACTATAAACCCTCCAGAATTGCAAAGACTTTGGCAAGCTGTTACCAAAGTGTGAATTTGCAGATCACAGCAAAGAAATAATAAAACTTTGATGGGAGATGATTCCACGGCCTGACAACACAGAGACAGGATAAGGGGGTTGGGGAGACTGGAGGGCTTTGTGGTTGTTTGCAGGTTGTTGTGGTTCAGGAACTACCCAACAACAAGTGATTGTCAGGATGTTTTAACCCCCGTCCCTCCCCCTGTCTCTTCTTTTTGGGGGTGAGGGGGGATGCCTAGTTCTACTAAGAGCAAGGTGTCAAGCCCTCCTCCCATTGTTAGCCACACAGAGCAGAGCAGAATTGCCACCATAACCAGCACGTCCCATCTCCTCTCTGCCCCACTGCATGTAGAGACTGGAAGAGGCGCATTCCATCCCTCCATGCCCCCCCCCGTCGTCCACTCAAACGTACCCCTTGGGGTGTTTATGGGTCAGCCAACAGGATGCTCGGCCCATTGAGAGATCAAAGGATTCCCGGTTCAGATAAATGTGGTGTAACTGTGACCTCTTCAACTCTAATAGGGTTTAACACGTCAGGACAGGAGGAGGGAATAAAAGGCTGAGACGTCAGAGAGAAACAGAGACTCGATTTGAGAAAGGAAAAGACATATACAACCTTCGTTTAAGCATCTTGGAGTCAAATTGAAGAGGGAACAAAACAACGTAAGATCAATTATGACACAAATGTTTAAGTTGACTTTTTTAGGGGGGAAAAAGTAACTATAATAATTAACTTCATCTTGCTCAATTTATCAGAAAACAGGGCTTCATATGTTCAATTTGCAACACAGGTAATTGTATCTTGATTTAAGAACATTTACATATTTGTATTAGAAAACAAAACAAACATACTGAGGAAGATTATTTAATGCCATGATGCTATGAATTTAAGATCTTCTGCTCCAATTTAGGACCTATTTAGGCCTCAAGTTGTGGAAGGGCAGATCAAGACTTTTAGACCTTTTTAAAACCCGCATATTTTAAAAATGGGCATATTTTAGAAATAGACATATTAAAAAAATAACAAAAATGACTACAATAAAATCTATAACAGTATCTCAATTAAACTAAAATAACACTGATGAAAAGCCACAACTCAAGTCAATTTATACAGACTGATATATTTAATTTAAAGAAACCATATACATTTACACAATCACATCACTCACTCAAACTGGCTGTGAAACATAAATGGGCAGTATGCGTTCAACAGAGAATGGCTGTTTACATCTCTTTTGAAGCCATTATTTGTTCGAACAGACATGAAGCTTACCATAATTCATCCTATTCGACATCATAGTTACTGCATAACAAGGATTGTGGCATGGTTTAGACGCAAACATTTCATAAAAACAGGACCTAATCTCTTATGGCTTCAGTTTTCCAACAAAAATGAAACTTTATCATTAGGTCTTCAAGACTAAACTCAAACAAGAGTGTGTGTGCAAGGGTTTGTGCATGTGTAGCGGGGAAACACAGTAAAAAATGAGTGATCGTGACACAGAGGACAATGTCATATTGAAGGAATAATTCACTGAAGAAAATAAAAACTCTGTCATCATTTACTCCCCCCTCATGTCGTTCCAAACCTGCATGACTTTTTTTCCTTTATGGAACACAAAAAGAGGATTTAGAAGATTCATTCTGGTTGCTCTCATTCATGCAATTAAAACGAATGCTGACTAAAGCTTCAAAAGAACCAGATAAAAAAATGATCCATACTGCTCTATATTTCACTTCTGAACTCATACGGTAGCTTTGAGTGCGGAATTTTGAGTCATTAATCATGAACATGAACAAATCGTTCTTTTGAGTTGGAACTTTGCAATGAATAATCTCATTCACAAAGCCTGAATGATTCGTTCATGAATCAAACTGACTCTGTGTTCTGGTCACAGCAGTTAACAGCTCACCTGAGGGGAAGAATTTGAGCAAATAACACCTTAAATATAAGTTTATTACTCACACGAATGACTTCAGAAAACTTGCAAGTTGTATGGACAACTTTTATGGTGCTTTTGTGTCCAAAAGACTCAGTGTTCATTCACTGTAGTTCAGCAATCAGCACAATTACTTGCGTTCAACAGAAGAAAGAAAGTCATATGAGTTTAAAACAACACAAAGGTGAGTAAATACTGGAAAAAATATATATAATTTCCAGGTGAACTATTCCTTTAAACAGTGTATAACTGCTGGCCATTGTGCTCGGTGCTTCCCTTTGTCTCTGCTGGCTTTGCTATCCAGCGCAGAGCAGCAGAATTAACACAACCATCCCAGAGAAGCCAGCAAGATGTGTCCTCTGCTCTCTCACCCCAATACCCATGTGTCGCACAGACACCACTCACACAGCACAGCCTTCAAAGCATTCAGTGCGAGAGAGGAAAAAACAAAAACATCTAGACAAAAAATTCCAATGGGAACATAGACAGAATTGTGGCCCCAGCCAACAAACACATTCACAGGACAATTAAGACTAGCTGGTTTATGGTCCACATATTACAAATAGTTCCATAATTACAGTGAAGAACAGTAGAGGCACTTTGCAGAGTTAAAAATGGATAAAATTCCTGTTAAGATTTCGATTTTCGGTAAATGAGTTTATAAGCATAGCACATTAAGCAGCATGTAAGGATGTGCTGAAACCATATCGCAACTATTATATGAAAAGAAGCCAAAAGCACTTTTATATCAAGTGCAATTTATGCCCATTTTAGAAGTGCTGCCCTACAGTGGAAGAACACACACGTAAATGCACTCATTGTCTTATTCACGTTTAAGAGTATTTTTGTAATGGCTGTGCAAATCCATGGCAGGAAAGGCACTTCCTTTTTATAATGAAAAACAGGATATGAAGATTTACACAGTGCCAGAAAGATAAAGGTGTGCCAAACTGCCAATATTGAAAAAGCAGTTTTGATCAGCAGGGCCTAATTAAGTAAATAGATAGTTCACCCCAAAATGAAGATTTTGTGATCATTTGTGGTCATGTTGTTCCTAAACTTTATTACAAAAGAAGATTTTTTTTTTTTTTTTAATCTCTGTTTCTCTAACCATAAAATGCATTTTTGGACCCTACTGAATTTAAATAAAAACTATATACAGTATATATATATATATATATATATAATGTATTATGCATGTCATTTTTTTTTCTTTTTTTTTCAGGAAAAAGTCAGTCATACAGGTTTGGAACACCATGACAGTCAATGATGACAAAATGATCATTTTCAGGTGAACTATCCCTTTAATACATTTCATGCAATAATCCATCATAATTATGGACATTTATATTGTTTACCTGTTTTAAGGCACCAGAGGTACTGAATAAAGACTCAAGACTTAGTAGGGCTCAAAGCGCTTCACATCATTAAACAAGTATAAAAAAAATTGTGTTCTAATTTAGGCGTCACATTAATTATTGCGTTATACAAAGTGAACCGTGTAAAGCGATACAAACACCTACACCCACATACATACACAGAGCTGAAATGTCTCTGTTGGTGCCTGTCCCATGGAAAAATCTGGCTTCATTGACGACATTGCTCAATATAAGAATATAAGAAGGTTTTCCAGTGTCAGATGGAGTACCAGTGTTGCTGTGCTGAGCGCGATCAGCAGAACAAAAGCAAAAATCAGCATAGGAAGATCTACTAGACTATAAAACGGCTCAGGTGATGACGGTTTGTCACTTAGTGACAGAGACTAAGTCCATCACGCTGAGCTTCAGTGCCTCGGGCTCAGTGCTCCAGCCAGTCTGTGATTCACAGGACAGAACATACTGCTTTTAAAAAGTTCAGTCTTAGCCGTCAACACTTAAAAAGTTTGCAGGCGACTGCCTGATTCGCCTGATCAAAAATCTTTGGAATGTTTGTTTGTTAAAAGCAGTATAAATCATTGCATTTTCGAGAAGAATTCTCGTTTTCCCTTTTTGTAAAAAGGTGCACGTTTGGATGTTCACCACTTGTGTTGCCTTTATGCTCTCTTGTTCCCAAGCTCTCTGTTTTAGAAGGGAAGGAAAGCGGCCGAGCGGTGCAGGAGAGCTGACGCTATCGTCTCTTGTGGATGCAAAGGTTTTGCTGAAGGCATGTGAGGCTCATTTAGCAGAAGGCTCGACGGGGTTGTATTCGGTCTCTCCTGAGGACACCTGGGAGATTCTGCGTGTGGAGCCCCACAGTCGGCGGGAAAACTGCCCAGACCGCACCTGAATTAAGACAGAGGTTTAAATATAGAATTTTTTAGGCCTTGAGAAAAGAATTTGTTGACACAAAATTAACATCTTCAACAAAGGGAAGGTCATTTTTTTTTTTTGTAACATGATACAGTACTTGACCCAATAGTTAACAACATGCAATAACTTTTTAATCATTTTCAGCATTTATTAATCTTGGTTAATATTAATTGCTTCATGCACATTTTAAAAACATTTTAGCATTACATAAATAACATAATAGTATATTTTAGGAATAATAGTATATTTTGAATAATAATAATAGTATAATTTTATATATAAAATTATATAAAAAATATACAGAAAATATACAAATATATATATAAATATACAATTTTTTTCTTTTACAGTTTCTATAATATTTACTATGGAAGCTTGTTTCTGCCACTGAATAAAAAAAAAAAAAGTGAGATAAAAATACTTTTTATCTCACAATTCTGACTATTTTTCTCAGTATTGTATGATACAAACTCACAATTGTGTGTTACAAAGTCAGAATTGTGAGATATAAAATGGTAATTCTACCATTATAACACGCAATTGCATATAAATGTGCCTATTAACATTATGATGAACTAATAACACTATAACCTCACAGAAGTGACAGTTCCATGGGTCATTCTTTGAAAAACGTGATGTGACAGAAGTAGTGACAAAGTTTTTCTTAAGTATTGTTATGTACATCCGAGTGTAACAAATTTTCGAAAAAGAAAAAATTTCATTTTTGTAATGTTCCCTCAATATTTACTACTTATGCAATAGTTTTCTAATTGTGACACTTATAATGTAGCAGTAAATTGTTTTAAAAATGACTACTTTTTAGTGGTGTAAATTATGTAATATTATCAGCATTATGATGTACTAACAGTTCAGCAGCATGGATTTGATTTAAATCAGTAAAGACCTACTGGCAAACCCCTCAACCTCACCTCCTCCGGTTTTCCTGCTCCCACCACAATGAGTTTGCCATCCTCCAGGCCCACCAGAATATGACTGCTCTCTTTCGTGACAGACACAGAGCGAACAGGGACCTTCAGGGCCAGGGGCGCCACAGCCAGACTCAAGCTACACACACGCGAAGACATAGAAAAAGAGACTTGGGAATGAAAAGCAAACATGGACCCAGCTGCTGAAGATTTACTGTGATGACAGAGGATTTATTAAGAATGCATTTACTACAATGGAGAAAAATAAATAAAATTAAAGAATATAATCAAACAGGTCATGCTAAACTGAGCAACTGTACGCCTACACTACTTTTTTTTTATTTTATTTTTTTAAAGAAGTCTCTTATGCTCACCAAGGCTGCATCTGTCTGATCAAAAATACAGTAAAAACAGTAATATTTTTAAAATATTATTGCAATGTTTTCTATTTTCTATTCAAATGTCATTTATTCCTGTGACGGCAAAGCTGAATTTTCAGCATCATTACTCCAGTCTTCAGTGTCACATGATCCTTCAGAAATCATTCTGATAGGCTGCTAAATAAACATTTTTTATTATTATCAATGTTGAAAACAGTTGTGCTGTTTAATATCTTGTGGATACGTTAATACATTTTTTCAGGATTTTTTTTGATGAATATAACATTCAAATCAACAGCATTTATTTGTAAGTCTTTACTGTAATTTTGGTCAAATCAATGTGTTCATGCTAAATAAAAGTACTAATTTCTTTCCAAAAATACATAAAAATGTAAAAAGTAGAAAATACTTGCCACGAACTTTCAAACAAGGTGTACAGTACATTTAAAACGACCATACCTGTACAACTCTCGAATGTGAAGGTTCCCCTGTTGTGTGCCCACGATGAGGTAGTCAGGCACCAGATGCAAAGCTGAAATCTTCTCGTCCAACGTCTCAGATGCTAAGAGAGTGCCATTCACAGAATACACATGCAGTGCGTACTTCTCCTACAGCCACAAAACTATGTGTTAATTTCCATTCTCACAATAACTCAAAAAGAATTGTTTCTTTTGACAAACATTGTCAATCAGCACCTTTCCAGCAGAGCGGCCCTCCATAACAGTCTGTGCCACTATGTGCCCTTCTATGCCGACCTCCAGCTGTGCCACAGGGGCAGGAAGGCAGCTCTCACACGGCGGTCTCAGGGTAAGCAGGTACTGTCCACGACGCACACTGTGCATGATCACTGTGCCATCCTGAGCAAAAGAAAAGAGAGCATGTGAGAGAAAACTCATGAACACTAATGGCAATGCAGTAACTTCTGAAGGGACTTTTAAGAAGTGGTCTCATCTAAACTGACCTTTGACCCTGAGATTGCCATGTCCAACTCGGTGCTGATGGCGACACACGTGACCTCTTGATCATGTCCACAGAGCACCTGCACGGGCCGTGGAGACAGACCGCTAGAAAAACCACCCTACAGGTAAAAAAAAAAAAAAAAGACAATATACTCTGATTCAGTCACTAGTTATACTACATAACCATGCTGACTATTTTTTCTCTAATTCAGGTAAATAACGCTTCAAGTTATTATTCAAGTAAATAAAAAACACATAATTCCCAAAACACTTAGCACATAAAAGCACATAATTCAAGAAAACATCCTGATATTACACACTAAATATAAAAGATATATTTGCCCACATTAAGGTCTAAAGCACAAATTTGATATTTTGATACATCAGATCTCTTTTCCTGGCTATTTACACTACTATTCAAAATGCTGGGGTCTGTGCAATATATTTTTTTTATTATTTTTGAAAGTCTCTGATGCTCAACAAGGCTGTATGGATTTGATAAAAAAAATACAGTAAAAACAGCACTCTTGTGAAATATTACTACAATTTAAAATAACCTTTCTATTTCTGTTTTCTACAACTTTCTATGTTTTAAATATTTAAAAATGCCATTTATTCCTGTGATGGCAAAGCTGACTTTTCAACAGCCATTACTCCAGTCTTCAGTGTCACATGATCCTCCAGAAAGCATTCTAATATGCTGATTTGCTGCTTTACTGTCACTTTTGATCAATTTAATGTGTCGTTGCTTAATAAAAGTATTAACATCTTAAAAAAAAATCTTACTGACCCCAAACTTTCGAATGATAGTGTACGTTCAGTTCAAATTAAATGACTGCTCATGGGGCACAGATGTACCCTTCACACCCTTTTATTTGTGTATTAACTTGGTATCTAATTATAAGTATTTTGAGTGAGCAAACCTGCTGTAGGACCTGCCACACCATGCAGGTGGTGTCTCGTGAGCCAGAGATGAGGTAGATACCACAGAGATCCAGAGCCAGGCACGTGACCACATCTACATCCCACAAAAATGCATCATAACATTTATTCATAATCAAATGCATTATATAATCAGCAATGTGCACCATACATTTTCTGAAGATCTGAAATCAATAGGGAGCTGTTAATTGTTAACACTATAAAGCCTACTGTATCATATTTGATACACACATTTCTAAGGCCTTGACATTATCAACATGGCCAAAGCTTTGCTAAAAACCTGATGCACACAATCTACTACATGCCTTCTGCACTTTATACTTTTTAGCAAGTGAAAGGCCTTTTAGTATAATTCTAAAAATGTCCACCTTCAGGTCATGGTTCACGTTTTCTTTTCTTTTTTTCATAACTTTACATTGTTAGTAACTGGACTAATCAAACTTAGGTTTACTTGATTATCCATACATCATTTCCCCCCCCTTTTTTTTTTTTTTTTAGAAAAATCATGTTAAAATGTGAATATCAAATATGATCCATCAGGCTTTTGAGGAATGTTTATTTGTACATCTCTCAATCATCATGGTATTGTAATTGCTTTTTATCCCCCACAATAAAAACTACAGAGCTTTGATCATAAAACGAAGCATTTAAAGATCATCTTAAAGACATATTATTGGGAGATATAGAGTGACAACTGATTTTAAATGCATTTATGTAGGTAGCCTGCTATACTATTTATAAAAATCTTATTGATTTATATTACAAGCTATCAGAATTTCATCTTATATTTTTGGCCATATAAATATCAGCAACTGCACCATATTGCATATTTTTGCTCAGTTTGGGACTCATATTATATGAGCCATAAATGCCTGATGTATCAAATATTACAATCATCAAAAACATTCACAAATTTATATATTTTTTTTTTACATTTTGTCGTATTTCAGGCTTTACAGGGTTAATGCTTCTGTTTCAGCAACAAATGATTCAACAAACATCTCTGCCAAATCTGACAGCAGCTCATTTTATTTAGGATTCAGCTCAACAACTCCGTCAAGCTCATTCCAACGCCTACAGCTGCGTCTTGGCTCTGTATTATTTCAGTACGTCTGTGTCGGACAGACGGCTCTCACCTATGTGACGGCAGATCCTGCCCACCAGCTTGGCCTTGCCTAACATAGTGACCCGAATGCTGCAGTCCCAGTGCCCCCCGCTGAACAGCAGACGCCCGTCAGTGGACACCACCAGCACCTGGGACCCGATTTCCACCCCTGGGGAGAACGGCCCGCTGAGGAACCGCTGGGTCCTAAAAACAGATCAGACAAAAGGTTAGTACCAACAAATGGGACTAAACTTGTCAGTGGGAGAGCATTCGAAATAGATCAATGTTCTGTTTAAGCATCAGATTCGACACATGTTAGCAGACCACTCAAAAATAACAAGAAAGGCTTGGCAAAACAAATTAGCTTTTACAACAAAGGACTCAATTGGACTGAAGAACATTTATAGAGACCAAAGAAGCCAAACCACCAGAGCTTAATGTCAAAGAGCTGCTGCTTATAAGCTGCTTTTGATTATTTATCCAAAGACCAATGTTGTCACTATAAAAATAACTTTCTGCCTAATCAAAACCTCTCGTCTTTAAAACTATATGACATCACTAAGTCTCCGAACATGATTATATAATGTGTTTAGACATGTGTACATGTTCAAACTTACTTTGGGTTGCTCACAGAGGGGTCTCTGGTGAAGGTGAAATAATTAGCTATGTTCTTGTCGTAGGGCAGCCAGCTATGAGTGCCTATCATTCCATTAGCACTCACTGTCACCTATAACAGGACAAATGCCATTCAAAACACATTCGGATGCAGCTATCTGTTCTGCAACAAACATATTGATGTCAGGAAGTCTTAAATATGATCTGTGAAGGGCCCACTTCCTAAAATATATGCAGAGTGAAAACAATATTGAGTGAGACAGACAAAATGTTGTTGCCAAATTTTTTTTTATAATATTTAAATAAAACAATTTTAGAGTTCTTATATTGGCACTGTACTAAAGACAAAGCAAATAATTATAATATTATCTGGATTTTTTTTTTTGTGTGTGTTAAAGGGATGGTTCACTCAAAGATGAAAATATGACCCGTATGAATTTATTTCTTTTCCTGAAAACAAAAGATATTTTGAAGAACGTGAGTAACCAAACAGTTGATGGGCCCCGCTGACTTCCATAGTACTTTTTTTCCATACCATGGAAGTCAATGGGGATCATCAACTGTTTTTTTTTTTTTTACCCACATTCTTCAAAATATATTCTTTAATGTTCGACAGAAGAAAAAAAAACTCACACAGATTTGGAACAACTTCGGAACAAGGGAGAGTAAAAGATGACAGAATTTTCATTTTTGGGTGAACTATCCCTTTAAGCCAACTATTACAGTAATCTTTCATGTATAAACCTTGAGAGTACAATACGAACTCATAAGAGGTCTCTTACCCTCATAAGTGCAGTAGTAGAAGACATTGAGAGCCTCCACCGCTTCAGGTCCTCGCTGCTTATACCCGAAAATGAGATCGATCCACTCGTGCAGGTGAGCAGACACATGCTCACTCTCCTTTAAACACACAGATACACAAGGAGAGTGTGTCAGATAAAGAACAAAAGAGTGTGTGTTTTAAAAGCATTTTTTATATTGCCATTGCTAATTTGCAGTCTGAATTGAATGTGATGACATAAAAAGTCTATTATAATAATTTTAGAATAGTTTTGTTTGCTGGTTGCATCCAAAAACATAGCACAAATGTTGTCTGATTCACAAGCAAATGACTTCTATGAGCTGATTCTTTTAAAGGAATAGTTCACTCAAAAATGATCTTAAAACAGCTGATAAAAACATAACAATAATCTACAAGTAATCCACACGACTGCAGCCCATCAGTTAACATCGTGAAAAGCTGCATGATTGTATTAAATAAATTGATCAATAAGACATGTAGTCCTTTATCCATAATATTGCTTTATCAGGAGAGATATATATGCACAGATAAAACACCGTTTACAAGTGAAGAGAGTTGATTGATTTGTTTTCTTACAAACATGCAGCTTTTCACTTAACTGATGGACTTGAGTCATGTTGATTACTTGTGGATTATAGTGTTGTTTTTATCAGCTGTTTGAACTCTCATTCTGACGGCACCCATTCACTGCATTGGTGAGCAAGTGATGTAATGCTAAATGTCTCCAAAACTTTCTGATGCAGAAATAAACTCATCTATCTCTTGAATGGCCTGAGGATGAGTACATTTTCAGCAAAATTAAATTTTTGGGTGAACTACTCCTTCCACAAATAACTCAAAAAGAAGTTTGAATCAAACTAACAACTCACTTGAATTTGCCGGAGCAGTTACTGAAACATCTGACTCACCCACTCGATTTATAAGATGGTTAGTAAATAGTATTTTAAGAGTATTCTGTATTTTACAAAACATATTTACAAAAAAAATGTGTTGTTGTGTTTAGTATCTATGTTTTGAAATCAGTGCATTGTATCTGTTTCCACACCAAAGCTTTGCGGTGTTTCCTGATGAAGTCTTCAGGCGAAGACGCCCAAGGAGGAAGTAACACATCATTGACTTTCTCTTGACTTATTTGCAAGCAGCCCAGATCAAAACCTGCACACGACATATTACAATTCAAAATCCATTGAACAAATTGCAGTGCCGGTGTGGTTTTCATCACTGAGAAGTTACAGAGAGACACACTGACCGTTCATGTTCTGCAGGAACTCTGGGAAGTAGAAGAACTCCGGGATGAGCTCCTTGACATCAGCTGGACTCTCCATCCGCGCCTGCCACGCTGCTGCTACTGAATGAAACTGTCTATCGGCACAATCAAACCTAAACACACACACAATCACACTTATAAGTGCAGCCCAAACATAGGACAATGTACATGATTACTTAACCATCAGGAAAACAACACTGCAACCTAGTGGTTAACGCTAAGGGGTGCCAAATTAAAATATTATTAATATATTCACATTTTGATTGTGGCGATCCACGTTCCTGTATGGATACTTAGTGTTATATTTTTGGAGTATTAAAACCATTCAACTAACTTGAACTATCAGTTAGAAGGCATTTTATTTAATGACTTTATAAAGATTTTAGAGTCAAATTTCCATTTGTGCCTCAGGTACCCTTGGAATGAATAAACAAGCACACATTTTGTGTACAAAAGTATCCAGTAGTTCAAAAGAAATCCTAAAATACAAATGTGTCCGAAAGCAGAATTCAGCACACGCCCTTGAGCAGGGGTGTTCAATCCTGCTCTTGAAGGGTTAACATCCTGCAGAGTTTAGCTCTAACCTGCCCCAACACACCTTCCTGTAAATTTCTAGTAATCCTGAAGACCTTGAATAGCTGGTTCAGGTGTGTTTGAGTTAAAGGTGGCCCTCCAGGAGCAAGATTGGACACCCCTGGCTTTAGCTGTCGTGTGCGAGTATGTGTGTCTTACTTGCCGCTCTGGAGCTGTATATGTAATGAGGTGAAGGGCTCTGTGCGGATCATGTAGTGCATGACGCCGGCAGCATTAGAGTAGTGTGTGCCATAGTGGAACTTATCGATAGTGCCTGTTGGGTCCTCAAAACTCTCATACCTAATCAAACGACAACAAGAAGACATTTAGAAAATCAGATGAAATACTCAAAAGATTCTACATTACTCTGCTTTATATTATTATAGAACATTCTGTTATTATTTACAAATGTGAATATATTTATCAATATCATGTAGATATCGGCTTGTGGTATTGTTATCCATTTTTCTAGTTTTGTTACACATTCTTTGATACCGAGAATTCTGCAATTAGGACTGCAACACTGTCTCACTTTTCCCTGACGTTCTGTGCATGTCGAGGGTTGACGACACCAATGGGTTTGGACAAATCTCTGAAAACAGCTGGGTCCTCCAGATCCAATTTAGCAGATGTGTAGTCACACAACACCCAGGGGAACTGAGAATACAGACATGCACATGAAGAAATGAGAACATATGTGACCCATTCACCAACACCAAAAGTGTCAGTCATGCACATTTGCATTTTTCTTTTCAGCAAAATGGATATTAAATGCATATTAATCACCCATTTTAAATGAATTCAATGAAATCTTGGTTTACTAAAATAAATATTACATTTTTAAAAATGAAATCAAAGACTGAAAAACTAAACTAAACTAAAAACATAAAATAAAATAAAATAAATTAAATCCGAGATTCTGGGTAGGCCATAGCATCCCCACGACACTGCATATGACAAGCGGTTTGGAGAAAAACAAACAAACAAACAAACAAATAAAAAAAACAAATCAAAGAAAACAAAACATGACAAACCAAATAAAAACAAAACACAAAACATGACAAACCAAACAAAAAAATTTCAAAACAAAACCAAAACAACGCTAGCTCTGTGAGAACTCACCACTGGATACTGGGATAAATCATTGTATGTGCGACCAGCAATGGTGTTGAGCTGCATCAGATATTCAAAATTGGAGATTTCTCTGCAAACCCATCTCTGCAATAGGAACAAAAATGAATATAAAGAATAGTTATATTTGGAAAATTTGGGGGGGTTTTTTGACAGCTTTTATTGGCAGATACAGTATAGAAAGGCATAGAAAACTATGGGGGAAATGGGAGGAAAGAGGAAACCAGCAACCAGCAAAAATGGAAAATATTGGCATCGCATCAGACATACGTGAGTCAGGTTGGAGGCTTTTAGGAGCTCCTGAGGAGAGCGAGAACCAAAGTAGAACAGATTGGGTGGTCTGAGACCCAGGATCCTGGAGTAGACTTTGTTCCGCACCTGTGGGAGAACCCAAACAAATATAAAAACACACACCTCAAATGCCACTGATGCTTGTGGCCATATTTTCCACTGTAGCTTCTCCTGCAGTGCGACAGTTATTATGTGTCCAGCTCACCCCCTTCCTGAAGTTGATGAAGTAGTGTGCCTGGTCGATGAAGAACAGCTCTAGTGCTGATCTCCGCAGGTTGTAGCGCCTCAGGTGGACTTCCCTTAGCTGTGACAATGACCTCTTGAAATCAAAACCAATTCCTGCAAAGATGGGCAGTCCACAGCATTCACATTATAATCATGAATCATTTCTTATCCTATACACTACCAGTCAAAAATCTGGAATAATTACGATTTTGTTAATGTTTTTGAAAGAAGTCACTTATGCTCACCAAGATGGAATGGGATATTGATGGAAATATTGTAAAATATTATTACAATTTAAAAGAAAGTTTTCTATTTTACTATATTTCAAAATGTAATTTATGTTATGGCAAAACGTCTCTGGGTTACGTATGTAACCATGGTTCCCCGAGGGAACGAGACACTGCGTCGAGATTCGCTTTAACTGCTCTTAGCGAGAGAGCTTCCCCTAAGCCCACAGAAGGATCTGGTGCGCCAGCTTGTACAAGGGGCACGAACGCAGACCCCCCTGCCGATTGATGTAGGAGACCACCGATGTGTTGTCTGTGCGGACAAGCACATGATGTCCCCTTAGGTCTGGAAGGAAGTGTGTCAGAGCTTGAAACACGGCCAGCATCTCCAGGCAGTTAATGTGGTCACGCAGGGGCGTTCCAAAAGCGAATCTCGACGCAGCTCGAGTTCCTGAAGGGGAACTGAATTTTTAGCAGCCATTACTCCAGTTGTCAGTGTCACATGATCCTGATTTCTGAAGACGGCTGCAAAAAATTCAGCTTTGCTATCAACAGTAATAAATTATACTTTAAAATGCATTAAAATAAAAAAAGAGTTATTTTAAATTGTAATAATATTTCACAATAATATTGTTTTTACTGTATTTGTGATTGAATAAATGCAGCCGTGGTGAGCATAAGAGACTTCTTTCATAAAACATAAAAAAAAAAAATATTATTTCAAACTTTTGACCAGTAGTGTACACGCATTCATTATGTGAACAATGAATGGCGGCGCTATGACGGGATATACTTCGCAATACAAGCTGTTACTCACCTTCCTCGGTCTCCTCTTTCTCACTACTGCCATCATAGAAGTACAGGTGGTGCGTTGTGACCTCCAGACGACCTGGTACCACGGCAACAATAGTGATGAGCTCACAGTCCTCTGAGAGCACCAGCTTTTCTTTTTGGCTCTCCTCCTCGCCCTCCTCCGCCCTGAGGAATGACACACGCACAAACACACAGAACCACACCCTGCTGAACACACACTCGATCACACTAAACCCATCTCAAAAGCTGTACACACAAAGCCTTTGCAGGTATCAAAAAGGATGAATCTTCAGTCAAATTATTCATTCAAAAACACTGATTCAGGAACAAAACACTACTACTGTGCGCTGCCTGGAACGTGTAACAGTTGATTCTGCTTTGACTTCATTGAGGAACTATTTTCAGTATGAATAAACAGACTAAACAGACGTTTGTGAACTAAAACTATTAAAAAATATGTTTGGTAATTGAAATAAAGCTGAAATTAAATCAAATGAAAAACTTAAATGAGAAAAACAAACAAAAATGAGAAATGTTGCTTTGGCAACTAACTGAAATAAGTTGATGTATAAAAATTACTACTGAATTAAAACTAAACAGAAATATTACAAATAAAATAATAAACATGCAACAAAATTACTAAAACTTAAAGTAAAAATAAAATTAAAACTGAACATATGAAAATAGATCTAATTCAAAATATCAATAAATACTGTAACTTTATATAAATAATACTAAAATAACACTGGCAAGTTCCTCAATATTAACTTCTTGTTTATTAAACTTACTGGGCCGTGCGGATATTCAGAACAACCTAGTTCAGATTTTGAAAAAGGATGAGCTACATTTGAAGCCATCATAAACTGCAGAAAAAATACATATTAAGTGAATGTGCTTATTATTTGTTGGAAGAATTGTTTATTCTCATTATTATTATTATTATTATATATAAACTATTTTTTTTTCAATTAGGTATCATATTGCTGTTGTTGATGTTTGTAAAAGTAACAAGCCACTCAAGGAATATTTGAGGCAAATAATGGTTTTACATAATATCTATTTTAGGGCTATTAATTAAACTGTAGATTAGGGATGTAACGATTTTTTTTTCTCACGATTTTTTAACAAACTGAGATTTAGGTGTCCTTTTATTTATTTTAGATTTAGGTGTCCTTTTATTATTTCTCAGAAAAAAATGCCCCACATTTCTTTGTGAAATTGAAATGTGTCACATAACAAAACTAAATTGAAATTTGAAAACAAATCCCAAATCAAATAAACAACAAAATACAAATAAAACCTCTTCACATAAACAAAGTCTTTGCCTGTGCTCTTTCCATTTCAAATTAGAGGCGACCACAGCATTTGAATCACGATCCAGAGATGCTGCATACATGCAGCATGAGCAGTTTTTGATATAAATTAGATTGCATAATTTCGACATTTGAAGCAAAAACAGAACGGTCTGATGTTAGCTTTGTGAAACTATATATTACATAAAACATCTGCACGAAACGAAAACAGCAGACGGGCTGAATGAGAACACAGATTCACTCTCTGACAGCAGGTGATGCTTATGGAACAGCAGCGATACAGCGTTTCCTTGGTTACACAGAGGCAAGATGAAAAGAAAACACCATCTAAACTTTTCTAAAGACAGTCAGCAGTTCCCCTCAGAGATACGTTCATATAAACCCCCACCCCCTAACTATATCGCGATTCGTTTAACATCTCAACTGACTTAAATCGTCACATATTTTTATAGATTTTCAGTGGCTCGGGGTGCATCATTACATCCCTACTGTAGATATTAATTATACTATTTACTATTATACTATTATAAACTATTTTATTCTTTTGCTAATCTATTTTATTAACATACTTAGTTTTAAATGCATGAAAATATGCCTTTATATTTTGAGCATATATTTATTGTCTTTCTATATCTTTTTATTTTACAAGTTTGAAATCTCTTGGTTTAGATAACTTACTTAACCAAGCAAATGAGTGCTCAGAGTTACATTAGGACACTCACTCATCAATGAAGGCAATATCCTCATCCTCTAGTTTGTCATCCTCCATGTCGCTAACTTTAGCTTCCTTGGCAACTGCAAGCGGGATGGGCTCGGTTGAGCTGCGGGGACTGTCGGCTCCTGCAGAAAAAACACCCAAAACACTCCAACATATAAACATTAACACTGAAATGACAGAGAGTTCAAGAGGACAGAGATTATTTGAAAATATCTAGTCAAAGCAAAATGATTTTACCAACAGATCTATTACTCACCATTGATTTTCTTTAATATCATTAATTCATTAATATTCATTTAACAGATTACAGAGGCATTCTCCACATTGATACTAACCCATGTTATCTCTCAGTGCACTGGCATCACTGTGGGAATCAAAGCTGTAATTTGGCACCAGCTTCAGACGCATCTTAGAGTACGTCTCTGCACTTGACAGTTTCCATTTCACCTCTGGCTGAACCCTGAAACACAAACACTTCCACTCAGTCCATCATCATACACCGCAATATAATCCCTGAATATACAGCATCAGTGTATACAACTGAACCTCACTTCAACACAGTGAGCTACAAAAGACAGAAAAAGTCTGACTGCTTCTGCTTGGGATTTTTATCATATATTTTAGTGACCCAGAATTAGAGAAAAATCTTAATATTAAATGTTTTATTTGTATTTTTTAAATCCCCCGAAATCTATATTTTTCCAGGTTTAAATGAAATTTTAAATCCCAGATTTCCAATGTAGTCTCAGGTTTTTAGCCATCACTTTAAAGCTTATTTATCTTAAAGGAATGGTTTGCCCAAAAATGAAAATTGGCTGTTAATTTGCTCACCCTCGGGCCATCCAAGGTGTAGGTGACTTTCTTCCTCAGAAGAACAGTAAAGAAGATTTTTAGCTTAAACCATGGTTATAAAATGCAAGTCAGCGGCTACCGTCACTTTGACAGTCAAAAAAGCAACACACAATTATTACCAGTGGCTCCTGATGATATAATATTGTAAATAATGTTCACTTTCTTGCAGACCAATAATTTCTTTTCATAAGACCTCAGTATATTGTCAGGAGCCATGGGCATTGGTTTTGTGTTGCTTTTTTGCAACCAAGGACCACGGTTTCAACTAAAAATTTTCTTTAATGTACTAAAGAAAAAAGTCAACTACACCTTGAATAACATGAGGGCGAGTAAATTAACAGCAAATTATCCCTTTAAACTATCCCTTTAAATCTCTCTCTCTCTCTGTATACATATATTAGTGCTGTCAATAAAAAAAGCAAAAACAAAAACGAATTAATCGCACATTTTTCTGAAATTAATCGCGATTAGTCCCACCTAGCATTAAAGTTTTTAAATATACTTTTATATTGCAATAATTTCACATTCAATCTTCAAATTAATGTACAAACAATATAAAGACAGTATATTTTTTAATATTTGTTTACTGGCATCTTTTTTTATGACTGAAGACCAGTATCGATGATACCAATACTGATTTCTCTATAAAATTGCCATTCAACATTACATTATAATTAAGAGTTATCAATTTTAACATTTATTAGACTTTAAAAAATAACTTCTAATTTAAGTTAACTTAAAACAATCTTCACATAAACCCATTATAATAAATGTCATATTTACCTGTGTCCTTCAGCAGAAATACACAGAAATTGAAATTGAAGTTATCAAACACTAAATTCTAAATTAAATATAGATGAATCCTTAAAGCTATAAAAGTTATTTTTTCCCTCTTTTTTTCTTTTCAGCCATTTCAGAGACATGTTCTTAAATGTGACTCATATAAAATATATTACATGCATGCACAGTTTTAAGGCAGCTTTAATCGCATTTTTGGTAACTTCATGACTTAACTGACCACGGCATTGCATGCACATAGTTTATTTCGCGCTTTGATATGAAATGATACAGGCTACAGCGCGCGCCGGCGCCTTTGTGCGTGCAATTGAAGAGTAGGGATGGGCGTATCGATCTGAAGTATCGATATAACGATACTGACGCGAGTATCGATACTCAAACAAAAAATATCGATACTTTAAACTATCCCTTTAAATCTCTCTCTCTCTCTGTATACATATATTAGTGCTGTCAATAAAAAAAGCAAAAACAAAAACGAATTAATCGCACATTTTTCTGAAATTAATCGCGATTAATCCCACCTAGCATTAAAGTTTTTAAATATACTTTTATATTGCAATAATTTCACATTCAATCTTCAAATTAATGTACAAACAATATAAAGACAGTATATTTTTTAATATTTGTTTACTGGCATCTTTTTTTATGACTGAAGACCAGTATCGATGATACCAATACTGATTTCTCTATAAAATTGCCATTCAACATTACATTATAATTAAGAGTTATCAATTTTAACATTTATTAGACTTTAAAAAATAACTTCTAATTTAAGTGAACTTAAAACAATCTTCACATAAACCCATTATAATAAATGTCATATTTACCTGTGCCCTTCAGCAGAAATATTCCTCTCTCACTGCTCAGTAACCTGCGCAGTGATTTCCAGTGCCCCCCCACCACCCCCTGCTGGCTGTTACTCATCTTCTGCACACTGTGGTAGCGGCTGTTCTCTGTGCGCACCCGTTTTAGGTACGGGTCAATAATGAGCTCCTGTAAACAGAAGAACACAAACAGTCCATGTTATTAGCTCATCTATCAGAAACACAAGGTTTGGTTGGGGTTTGGGATGTGTACCGAGTAATCCCAGTATCCCAAGCAGTAGAAACTCACGGTCTGGTCAATGTGGGAACTGAACAGCAATCTTAAGTTTACCAGCCCAACATATTCCCTCTGTATCTGAATAAACGGGGTGAACAGATACCTGAAACTTGGCTTTGCAGTCGGAACGGTCCTTGTCTCTCCTCTGTGCAGTGCTCATGAGGTCATCAAAGCAGGAATTCCAAAAGTTGGACATCAGGTCATGACTCTTCCCAAAAGTGTCTAGTTCATACTGCTGCATCGTGGGCCCCACCTACAGGCATACATTATAAAACATTTCAATTTTTTAAACATGGGTATTTCTTGCAATAATATTTGATTGAATGAGTCATGTTTGAAGTTACCGTAAAGCAGCCAATACATCTGTGACCACACTTCAAAAATATAATCTCAACTCTTTTGACCTTTTCTGACCCACTTCGGGTCTTAGTCTCTATTAATGATCTGACGAGTTAAATCGGGTGTGTTAGATAAGGGAGACAGGGCTGGGCTGCTCCAGGACAGTTTGGAAAACCATTTCAGAGACATGTTCTTAAATTTGAAATATAAAATATATTACATGCATGCACAGTTTTAAGGCAGCTTTAATCGCATTTTTGGTAACTTCATGACTTAACTGACCACGGCATTGCATTAGTGATAATGAATGCATAAAGTAATTCAAATAAAATAATTATTTTAATTATTTCTAAATGTACACAATGTATTTGAAATTAATATATAAAAAGTAAAACTAATGTAATACAATATTACAATATAAATGCAATATTGTGCATACAATGCAATAATTTGAATAAAATATTTTAATTATATTATAAATGTAATTTACAAACATTAAAATAATAAATACTTTAAATTGTATACATTTATAATATCATTAAAATAATTAGAGTTATTCATGTCTTCTATCATATTGCTGCTGTTGACCTTTTGCTGCTTTCATGTATACTGAAAATATATTATATTTCCTTTAGCTACTAAAGCTATACTGTAATGCTGAACAAACAAAGCACTTTTTTTTCTCTCTCTCTTCACCTCCCCTAACCTAGATATACAGTGGGTACGGAAAGTATTCAGACCCCCTTAAATTTTTCACTCTTTGTTATATTGCAGCCATTTAAAATCATTTAAGTTAATTTTTTTTCCTCATTAATGTACACACAGCACCCCATATTGACAGAAAAACACAGAATTGTTGACATCTTTGCAGATTTATTAAAAAAGAAAAACAGAAATATCACATGGTCCTAAGTATTCAGACCCTTTGCGCAGTATTTAGTAGAAGCACCCTGTGATTTGTATATACGAACAGTCCAAACAGGGTAGATTTATAAGCACACATTGTCACACGCCAGCCTTCATAAATCATCTCCAGGTCACTCTGGCATGATGTCTGTTTAATTTAAATGCATGGTTTGTTTCGGATTTGTGAGATGAAGGGAATAAATCAGGATTTTTCTGTCTTGTTTTGGCTCTGGATGAACAAAATACTAAATCAGTTCATCACTACAATGGATGCGGATAAACCGTCAAAGTGCCCTCACGCTAAAACAAACACACGTCTGCTGAGTTTTCAAGAGAGGAGTCTACAGCTCTGATGCTGGACCAATGCTGAAATCAGCTTTGGGTAAACTTAAATGAATCTAAGTTGATTATATATAGTATGCTTCAGATGTGAATAAAGGAATGGGTTGTTTCAAAGAAAAAATGTGTGTATAATTCTTCAGCACTGAGCTTTGTATGAAATGATGAGCTTATCTCATGTTTGACTGAGAATGAACGCTGAGAGACTTATTTCTGACATTCTGCATCCAAAAAAGGTAAAACATGTTTGTGGTAACATACAGTGGGTACGGAAAGTATTCAGACCCCCTTAAATTTTTCACTGTGTATTCTAAGCGAAGTGTCTGTGTGTGTATGTGTATGTGTGTGTGAGAGGGAGATCGGGCTGTACTGACGTGGTTCTGGTAGAACTGCTGCCACTCAGCACTGCTGCAGTAGTTCTGGAGATCCTGGGCGAAGGAGGGGCTGCCGTTGGTGGCAGGCAGGTTGGGGAGCATCTTCTGAAGGGTGGTGCGATCCGCATGCTGGTCCAAAAGCGCTCGGACGATGGGCACCAGCGGGCTCAGCAAAGCCTCGGCACCCGGGTCTGAGTCAGAGTTTGCAGGCCAAAGTGGTGCACCAAGACGACCCAGAAGAAAACACACCTCCTCCCAGGACAGACATAACACAGTTTGCAGCAGGCTATGAAGCTTCAAACACGCCATCTCACACACCTGAGAAAAAAACAAAAACAAATACATGTTGCTGTCATGGTTTTTGTGTTATTTGTGTCTCCCCTTTTTTATTCTGATATGTGTATTGATATTTGAATATGTTTAGAACAGCACACAATCATATTATGTATTACTGTATTCATGCAGTATATACTATACCATCATTTTTATGTGATATATAGAAAATACTATAGTAAAGTATGTACTACACCGAAACATTACAGAAACTGTAAGTAAATTTCACAAACAATTAAGAGAGAGAGAGAGAGAGAGAGAGAGAGAGAGAGAGAGAGAGATATAGAGAGAGAAAGCAGCAGATATTACATATTACTGTCGTGGTTTTGGTGTTATTTGTGTTTGTTTTATTTTTTGTTCATATTAGACTTTTATTTTGATATGTGCATTGATATCTGAATATGTTTAAAATAGCATAGTTACTGTATTCATGCAGTATATACTTTACTATACTATACCAATGGATTGATAGCTTATAACATATTGCCAGGTAAATAATTTTTATGTGATATATACAGTATACCATACAGTATATACAACACTAAAATAATTACTTTGAAACAATTTTCACTCAGAAACTACTAGAAAATTTCACAAATAATTACAATTTTATTTTCTTGTAAAACATACTCCAATAATCTTTAATTATATCATAATTTTTTAAAAGTGTTCATACAATATGTTTTTAATGTGAAGTACAGGCATAGTACAAAAATGATATGTTCATACTATATTATATACTGTAAGTATAAAATAGTATAGCATAGTAGAACAATTGAACTACATTCTGCACAGTATATAATAAACCATTTGAATGGATACAATATGCTGTACTATACTATACTTACAGTATATAGTATACAGTTTTAGTGTGCAAAATCACTGTTATTTTAGTATTATACATTATATAAATAGACTGTTATAGTACTTATTAATTATGTCCTTTTTTATTTTTATAGAACTTTTTAAATAATATTTCTACTCAGCTTTAATTAAATTTTATTTCTGTTTTAGACTGAGTAATTTCAAAATTATTTTACTTCAGTTAGTTGTCAAGGCAACATTTCTAATTCCGTTTTTTTCCGGTAAAGTTTTTTTTTTTAAATCTAATATTTTTTATTTTGTTTCAGCTATATTTAAATGAACAAAAGCTATTTTAATAGTTTTAGTTTTACCAGATGCAGTATAATATAGTATACTATATCAGGGGCGTTTTCTCCGAGGAGGCAAGGGAGGCAGTGCCTCCTCCAAATATTGGATGAGAAAAAGATTTGTAATACAAAAATAAAACAACGCCAATAATACAAAATAAAACATTAAAAAGTGTATAAATCACTTGTTTTTCTAAAGAAACATTGTCTAACAGCGACACCAGCAGGTAAAGTTACAGCAGGAAGTTCACGAATAAAACATATTGTTTAAATTGTTACTGCCTTGAGTTATTATTTTAGAATAAATTTAAAATGCTTAAGAACCCTAACTTGATGAGATTCATACTTGGCTTTAATGAATAAATGACTGATTATATTGTTAATGTAAAAATATAAAATATAACTGTTTTTTTTTTTTCTTTTTCTGATAGTGTAAGTAATGTTTCTTTAACCAAGAAAATGTGACTGGGACATTAATTTACATTTGATAAATAAAAAAAAAAAGTGGATTTTAGAACACCATCACACACCACTGTACTATATAATACATTGTACTATAATATACTACATTAATAGAATAATCGCCTACTTGACTCTACATGTTTTTTTAATTTGATAAGGCACAGGATGCAGTAAACAGTAAGCTGTTATTCCTTTCTGAATGCACAGTGTTCAAAATCATGTTAAAAAGGGTTTCTTCTATTGATCATGCACACCCTTACGAAAAAGAAGTTTATTCAAGTGTGCTATTAGTATACTTCTTTTAAACTAAAAATAGGAAAGTATACTTTTAGTCTACTTTTTATGTACTTCTCAGAAATGGGCTTTATGTACTTCTCAGAAATATACTTGAACTTGAAGTATACTACTTTTTGGTAAGGGTGTCGTGTCCCCTTGTTAGTCTTGTTTATCTACTCATGTTTGCCTCTTGTCTTTGTCTAGGGCTATTTCTGAAACACGGCTTTCACTCTGAGTGGCACTCGTCTGTCTGTGCTTATTATAGAGTTCCTCTGAGCACAGCAGCTTTTTTTTTACGAGCTCACATTCATTTATGGTTTTAAGGATGCATTTAAGTTGGTTTATTTTATTTTGTTAATTAGGTTAATTATACTTGCCTAATACCCAATATATGTAAAATTAGCTAGATAATTAATTTTTAAAATAAACGTGCATAGTAAAGTTTAATGGCCAGTAAGAAATATTTATGTCAGATAACTATTTGTAATTTATGTGGGAATAAATTGGACACTTCTTTTGCATGGTACATGGTCTGTGCAAATTAAGAGTCTTTTTTCCAAACAACAATTGGACTTTTATTATTACAGCACTCTACTCTAAAGAAAATAATTACAAGCTTAGTGCTGTATACACAGACAACCTTCCTATAGGAAACAAACATGCTCTTGAACAACAGACTGTAAAGAGCCTTGAGGCAGGCACATGTTTTCCCAGACCGCCTGTCAGTTCTTCAGTCAGTTGATATGATCTAATTTGAGTGTGGGATGGGTTTGAGTGAGTCTGGAGGAGAACGATAAAAAACCACACATATGTCCATATATGGACATCTGCTCTCCAATGGAATGAACTGAAGCTATTTACAAAAAACTCTCTTTATAGCCCAAAGGCATATCTAATAATCCTGAACATAACCATGTGTGTGTATTTTCAATGCTCCACTTGTACAAGGGAGTATACCTAGCGTCCAATTTCAACACCACGAGTGATTTTTAGTTTTGTTTGACACAGTCATAATAAGTTTATCCCACATAATTAGCTAATAAAAACACATTTGTAAATGTCAAAGAGCGAGAATTTTAGAACACAACCCTGGAATCCCTGTTAAGACGGGTGTATACTGTATGTGTGTACCTGTGGGCTCTGCTGCTGCTGAATGTATCCAGTGATGATACGCAGGCCGATCAGAGACATCTCTTTGAGCTCAGAGGACCCCGCTGACCCAGGGGTCGTGTGCCATGCCTGCAGCCTATCCAACAGATTCACCACCCCCTCAAAAATCTGCCACAAATATAGACACACTCTTATACTCATTCACAAATAAACACATTGTATACAATAAAACGTCAGAATAAATTTTGTAGAAAATTTGTACACTTATAACTTATATTACATATATTATAAACAGTACATATGAGTTTATATGTTTGAGAGACAGTGTCCTTATAGTTATGAATTTCTACATTATACACTACTGTTCAATGTGGTCATTTTTTTAAAAGTAATTAATACTTTTATTCAGCAAGGATTCATTAAACTGATCAAATGTGACTGTAAATAAATTTTTAATGTTACAAAATATATCTGTTTCAAATAAATGCTTTTCTTTTGAACTTTGTATTTAACAAAAAATCTTGAAAAAAAAAAAAAATATATATATATATACATTTGTAAATGTCAAAGAGCGAGAATTTTAGAACACAACCCTGGAATCCCTGTTAAGACGGGTGTATACTGTATGTGTGTACCTGTGGGCTCTGCTGCTGCTGAATGTATCCAGTGATGATACGCAGGCCGATCAGAGACATCTCTTTGAGCTCAGAGGACCCCGCTGACCCAGGGGTCGTGTGCCATGCCTGCAGCCTATCCAACAGATTCACCACCCCCTCAAAAATCTGCCACAAATATAGACACACTCTTATACTCATTCACAAATAAACACATTGTATACAATAAAACGTCAGAATAAATTTTGTAGAAAATTTGTACACTTATAACTTATATTACATATATTATAAACAGTACATATGAGTTTATATGTTTGAGAGACATTGTCCTTATAGTTATGAATTTCTACATTATACACTACTGTTCAATGTGGTCATTTTTTAAAAAGTAATTAATACTTTTATTCAGCAAGGATTCATTAAACTGATCAAATGTGACTGTAAATAAATTTTTAATGTTACAAAATATATCTGTTTCAAATAAATGCTTTTCTTTTGAACTTTGTATTTAACAAAGAATCTTGAAAAAAAAAAAATATATATATATATATACCTGTACATATCACAACTATTTTCAACACTGCAAAAATATTCAAATAGAAAGCAGTTATTTCAAATTGTGATAATATTTCACAATATCACTGTATTTTTTATCAAATTAACGCAGCCTTGGTGAGCATATGAAACTTCTTTCAAAAATATTAAAAATCTAACCAACCCCAAACTTTTGAAAAATAATTTTTGCAATAACAGCAACAACAACAGAACCAAACCGCATCCATATGTCACGGAAATATGATTAAAATCTGATTTTTTTTTTGAATCAGCATCAAAGGTCTCAACAGTCAGATCAGATTTCAGATGGGGTTTTTAAAATTAATTAATTAATTAATTAATTTTATCATTTGGGATGTGGTGTGTAACATCATACAAAGTGTGCAATATTTTCTGGGTCTGTTTCCAAAAACACTTATTTTCGCTAACATATTTAAAAAATCTAATTGGATTTGCATGCATTGTGAACAGCCTAACATCCTAAATCCGGATTTCTTCCAACTTCCTGTTTCCAACTCTTTTGTCTTTGGAATAAGAGTGTAAGTTATAAAATCAGAATGAGAATATATCCATCCATTCCCCACCTTCTCACTCCATAGTGTTTGATTGTCAGTGCCCTCGGCGAATAGGAAGTCCTGGAGCAGTCTGAGGAGGCGGAGCAAAGAAGGCACATGGGGCAGAGACACGCCCTGAGAGTCCCTCAAATCTGACAGAGACGACTCCAGCATCATCTCCAACAGACTACAACATACAAAAGACACATAATGCATCTGTAACACCCCCGCCAGCTTATGATATTTGTTCACAGCAGCAAAACAAACAGAATACAATGTCTTGAACAAGTCATCAGACAGGCACACCCTAAGACTAATAGTAAAAACAAGCTCTATGGTGATGCAATGCTGGAGCCACTCCAAAGAAAAGCAACAGCCCAGTAGCGCAAAGAACGTCTGCCCTCCAGAGATCCCCAACCTGCCCTCATCTGAACCAAAGGAATCCATAAAACACTTTCATGTACGCTATACTTCCCTCCAGTCTCAGCTCACTGATCTCTACTGGATTTCAAATGCAGTAGTTTTTCTCATAATGGAGGTGAGTTACAATTTAAAATAAGCTTCACAGGGCATAAAATAGAAAGATGCCCATTTTCTTCTGTTTCACTGAAACTTTAAAGTCACTTGCACTTCTCCCAACAAGCTACACATGAAAATACTTCAGGAGGGTTAGGAAATGGTTCAAAGTTCATTCAATTTCAAAAAGTTAATCTTCAAGTTTCAATCAGTCTGAAAAAACTGTCAGTCTTCATTTGATCTTTCTGGGACAGAGGAATTGTTAACGCAGTGCCTTATTTCTCAAATTTTTATGAGCTGTCATTATGTCTGATTCAGAAAGTTTTAGAGCATTAAATTTTTAAGCTTCTGACCTGCGTTTGATGTCATCAGGTGGCCGCACCAGCTGACAGGATGAGCCAAGCTTGGTGAGGACAGAGAACACCTGACCCCTTTCTCTCCATATCACATCCTCAGACCCCTCAGTGCCGCTCCACAGCACAGAGAATACGATGTTCGTCAGCAAATTACACAACTCCTCCTCGGGAGCCTAATGGGGGAGACAGACAGGCAAGTCTTCAGCGATCAAACTTATTAAAGTAATCACAAAGTAGAACTCAGAGCAGTGGTTCTCAGCCTCTTTGACTCCATTGTTGAGGGCCCCCTTTCCAGTTGTTTGCGATTTACTAGATAAGGATTTTTTAAAATGAAAAAAATATAAAAATAAATACTTACAATTTCTGCCCAATTTTAGGGTTTGGCATAAGTAGAGAAATGTATATTCTTTATAAAACTGGGTTTATTAGATTAGATTTTATTAATTTACTTTTCCAGGTCTAGAAATCACACTTTTAAAATGAGGCTGAATGTAGTGTTTACATGAATGCTCACTAAAGTGATCGGGTTGATGTGCGCTTCAATATCGGATTTGATCTCTTGACATGCGCACACTGCGCGAATACACAGTTTCCCACTGTTTGCACATACTATTCTCTTCCCATTGCTTCTTTTCTTTGTTTTAAAGAGCAGACTTGATCAAACAAGCCGTCTGTGGATGAGAGTATACTTTATATATAAAGTGAGGACTGATGGGATGTTGTTCTGTTCCAGTTCACAGACGATGAGTGGAAGGAAAACTTTAGAATAATATGACAGTCATTTATAACACTTAATTCTACAAAAACGACGGCTCGTTCTACGCATCATATGTCATTACGCCATTTCTACATCACTGCACTTGCGCAGTACTTTCCAGTTTCAGTTTTCAATGTACTCACATGTACATTTACATGTACTCTCGATTGGATTAGAAAAGGTCTACACCACCCCTTCTAATCCAAAAGAAATTTCAGATCAAATTCAATCGGATAAATTAAGGTGTTGACATGAAGGTTTTCAATCTGTTTGAGCCATCAATCTGATTACTAGCGGATTATTTGGTTTCATGTAAACATAGCCACTGATACAGTGCTATAAAATATTAAAGTGGCCGCAAGAGCATTGCTCTGCAGTTGCTAAATGGTTGCTGTTTTTTTTCCAGCCGGGTCAAGTGTCAATGACATTCTGCTCTCTTGACTCCGCTTCATCCTTCAGTTGCTGGGTTTCCAACCAACTATTTTTGAACACTGAACAAGTAACATTGTTTACTTGTACTTGTTTTTTGACCCTTGACCTCATTTGTCTTTAATTACACCCTCGGTGTCTGTAGTTATTTTGTCTCAGGAGCTGTATTCTGAAATCACTCCCTCAACCTTTATTCACTATTACCTACATTCCTTTACTAATACAGTCCACTGAATGAGTGAGTGACAACAAGTTAGCAAGTGTGCACCATGTACCTGTGGGTTGGATGTGTTAGAGATGGTGTCTGTAGGAGGTTCGGTGCTGTAGCTTGTGTCGTCCAGAACATTGGACAGACTGGAGCTCTTGCGTGGTCTCATGCCTGGGAAGCTCTTACTGTGTTCCAGAGGAGAGGGGGTCTCTGGCTGGCTACCCACAGGTGTCTGGGGCCCTTTCTGAAGGCTTAGTTCCATCTCAAAGGGTGAGCTGAAGGGTGAGAGCGGCTGATACGCGTTTTCTTCTTCCTCCAGCAAATGGGACGATGATGGAATGTCCACAGTGTTGGACAGGGTGGACGAATGACTGCTTTGTTCTCCGGAGTCAAATGGTTTGAAGTGGAGGGAATCATTCTTGAGCTGTCCGGTTGACGGAGGAGACTGTGAGAGGTCAGAGTAGCCCTCCGACACATCCTGAGCTTCTCCTTCTTCCTCATCGTACTCCTCTTCATGGCGGGCGGTGAGGGAAATGTAGACGTTCTGCCGGGTGTCCTCCATTACGCTGTCCTCACGGCGGAAGACGGGTCTGGGAAGAACGGGCTCCAGAGAGTTGGTGGGACTGGATAAAGAATTGGATTGGCTGAGAGCACGAGACTCGTACGATTCTTTGATGTAGAGTTTGGTGAGAACATCCTGCCAGCCTGACTGACGCGCGAGCTGCTTCACATACTCTTCGTTGGAGTAGATCAAGTGGAAGAGCTACAGGGATGAAAGAGAGAGAAATGTTAATTTGACAGAAAATGCCCTGTAGATTCATTGCAGATGAGCAAACACTCTAAAAATACGTCTTGCAGATGTCAAACATCTCTGTGATGTACATGTGCTATCAGGGCCATCCCAAGAAAGTCACAACATATAGTACACTTAGAAATGGGTTTTGTCTTGCTTCAAAGTGTTTTAAATGCACTGTCATTATGTCGCATTTTGCAAGTTAATGTCAGATGGACTGTATTATGAGGTAAAGCGAGTGAACTCTGTATTGCCAGATGGTAATGTCAGCATGTGAGTTAACGGAGAGATTGACTTTTGTTTGGGCATGTGAAATTGATATGATGACTTGCAGTTTAGTAGTGAGTGAGATGTTGTATCAGTAAACACTCTTTAAAAATGACAGATGCAGTGATTTATTAGTGAAGGATTCATCAGACTAATTCAAATCTTTAACTGGTGAGTGAATTGTTTGAGTAATTAATCTATATTATACATCAGTGTTTCCACTAAATCGACACATCCCTATCAAATGTCACAACTTGTGTATCATCGAAAATTTTAGAGTTTACCAATCATAAGTACGATTTGTGACTCAGAGGTCATAATTATGATATTTCTGACTCTACCTAAAAGGCACAGTTAACGCTATGCTAAGGTAGTAGGCTAAACTGTTAGCAAGCTTGCTAACCATAGGCTAACTGAAAACACAATCTTATCCCTTTTTGGTATCCAGTTTACAGTTTAATTTAAGTTCCCTTTCATGGGAACTTCGAACTGCGTCCTCTAGGGGCCGCTATGGGGAACGCCTCGTCGTGACCCGTGTCTGAAGCATACATTGAAAAAACACCAACTCGTTGGCCGGCGACAGCCATGACGTCACTACCGGTGCGACTATAGTATAAATAGGCGCCGGGAGCACACATCATTCGCAAATACAATAAACACAAATAAATTAATAAAAACAATTATAAATCAAAGTATTACACATACATTTCTATAAAAGATACTTTAAATTTACTTTTGAAAGAAATTGTAAAAGTTTTTCTGGGTCCATCTTATAAAACAAGTCCGTAAGAGTTTGTCCTGATAATAACCTTTGTCTCATGACATGAAATATTGGACAGACCAAAAGCACATGTTTCACCGTCAAGTGAGTCCTGCAATATTGACATTTTGGTGCTTCTTCACCAATCAATAAATGTCCATGAGTTAATCTAGTAAGTCCAATACGACACCTTGTATACACAACTTGGTCATGCCTGGATTTAAAAGAATAAATATATCTTGTTCCTACAACAGAATTTATTTCAAAAAGTTTATTATTTTGACATTCTTCCCATTCCGCTTGCCATTTCTCCAATATGTATCTGTTGATTACTGGCTTCACATCAGAAGGCGGGATTTGGAAACTTTGGAAACTCTAACTGTGTTTTCAAAGTCTAACTGAAAACCTACAACACCCCATAAAATAAGCTTATCATTAATACTGGTTAAAGCTGGTTGGCTAGTCTTAGCTGTTTTAAGCTGGATGCATCTGGTTTTAGCTCGTCTCACAGCCTGACCAACTAAGCCAGCTAAATAAGTGGTCAAAACCTCTCTAAAACTTGCTAAACCAGCTATGAACAGTCTGAAAGACCAGATAAGATTAGACAACCAGCTTTGGCTGGTTTTAGCTGTTTTTTCATCAGTCACTCACCTTTCGACAGATATCCAGTCGGACACTGAGGTCAGCGCGATGGGACAGGTACGCCACTGCCAACAGGTCTCTAAAATTCGGAGTGGGATCTACACCAAACAGAAAAAAAAAACAAACCAATCAACACCTGAAGTGTAAAGTTGAAAACTACCATCCACATTTTCTTCAGTTTACCTGTGGCGAGCACCTGCTCATACAGACACCGTACAGTCGCCATGGTGATGGGGACGTCTTCAAAGGAGCAGACCAGCCCAAGGTAGCCGGAGTCCTTGAGTTTGATGCGCATTTTACTGCGCTCAGGAACACGTTCACTCTTCAGGACTTTATACAAGACCTGCAGCAGAGCAGTAAAGATGTGTTCCTATCACTCTGAAAGATACTGATCTCACCGTTCGGGTTTCAAAAGTTCATCTCAACACATGCCTCACTGCAGTGTCACCATTTAAAGTGCAAGTTTGTTCTCACCCTGAATACTCTCTCACGAGCCTCGTCCCCATAGTTGGTTTTGAGCAGCAGACAGTAGAGCTGCTCCACCCCTCGCTCCAGAAGAACCGTCACAGCCTGCTCCCGTGGAGAAGGAGAACTCCTCAATACAGTGTGTAACACATGCAGAATACTGATCATCTACAGAGAGGGAGAACATTCGTTCAGCAATTAGCGAACCCTAACCTTACCAGAATATCACCATAATAAGAAATAACACATTAACTGAAAAAGGTTCCTTCAAAGATAAGGTATGCGGTTTCTCTTTACTTTTCAGTGTAATAAAATCATATTAAATTTGATTATACACAAATGTTTAAAAGGTTCAATAATGCCTTTTTTTGCTCTGTTTACACCTGGTATTAAGATACATTTTGGTCAATCAGATCACAAGTAGACGAGGAAGATACATTCTCCTTTACACCTGCTGTTTTAATCCATCTCTTTTACCCATTTTTGACCACTTTCCTGAATTCCTTGTATGTATGGGCCTTTTCTGATCTTTCGATATAATATTGCAAAATATCCTTGCACAATTTACATATGAACTCGAATGGAGACAATGGAAAATGATATGGAGAGCAGCAGCTTTTGTTTCTGCTCTGACAGCCGCAAAACTAGCTGAAAGCTGTGGATTTGTGTTAGAATCAGGACCGTTAAGAGTACATCGTGCTTTTAACAATTTTTGCCTTCAATCCAAACTTACGCTTTCAGCAGGCAAAATTTTAATCCTGTCTGACTAACGTGCTTCACAACCAGAGTTGGATATAACGCGTTACACAGTACTTTTTCCTGTAACGCAGTAAAGTAATGCATAACATTTTAAATTTGTGTAATTTGATTACAGTTACTAAAGTCAATATAATTACGTTACTTACGTTACAAATGTAGTGTTAAGAAAAAAAATAATTATATGCCTTTTAAAATCATGTTTTGCACGGCAGTGTCAGTTTGACGGAGGCTCACGAATGCGATCACTTGCATTTTTTCCTGATAACAGCGAAAAGAACTTAAAATGCTCCGCCATTTTTGATCGTATATATAAGTGTAATACATCATTTGAATCTGTGAAGGGTCTGCTTTTATTTGTGTACACTCACAATATCAACAAAATATTGTGCTTTTGTAAAATAAAGAAAATAAACAGGGTGCGCTTTCTGCCGTCTCAGTCTCCGCGAACTTCTTTCTGAAACGCGTCACTAAAATGAACCCAAACTCAGTGAATACTTCACACACAGACATGAGAAACATATCTATGGAAAGCTTGAAGTGTCTACTTTTAAATGAAGTAAGTCTTATCCAAAACAAATATTCTCTGATGAATTAATCCGTATAAAACCAACACGAGGTCCAGTCTTTCCTGTCTGAGCTCATTATCTGTAATGTGATCACGCCTCCGCACAGCACGCACTATTCATACGGTAATCATCCACGTGAGACACGCAAACCTGTAAATGCCCACATCACCTCCATAAACAAAGAAGCAAGATTCATTTTTAGCATTCAAATATGCACTGTATGTTCAGCAATACCGTTTTTAAATGTTATCAGAACCGTTTTCAATTTATTAAGGTTTTTTCTGTCTTTAATGCTTACAGTTAAACACAGCTAAGCCAGCATACACATACCCTACTACACTCAGCAAGCAATGTTGTATATAAAACACTGTATAGGCACATTTAAAGATACATTTTTCATTGTTAGGCAGGTTTATACTAAGAATGTTAAGTTTTAGAAATGGATTAAATCTTTATGTCAAGTTGCTGTTTTCATACCTTTGTAATATTTTTCAGTCAATACTAAATTACTGAACGAACTACAATTTTCACTTTGAAGTGTATTTTTTTTTTAGGTTTGATATGTTTTCAAAGTAACTTGAAAGTAAAGTAATTAGTAATCTGATTACTTTTTACATGCAGTAATCAGTAATGTAATCAAATTACAATTTTCAAGCAGTAATAAGAAATTTGTAATCAATTACTTTTTTTGAGTAACTTAGCCAACACTGTTCACAATACAACCCATACTGTTTACGAATGAGGTCAGTATTCAGAGAGGAGCCTGTCTTTAGTGGCTATTTGAACGCATTTGACCCCATGACTGTCTACACTACAAAAAAATCCGGTCGACTTCCTCTGCAATTCTGACTACATCTGGAAGTGGTTGAAAGTGGTCAAGCTCAAAACGTTTCAGACCCCGTTTACACCTGTATTTAGCATTGTCCACTTGTAATCGACAAAAACTCAACTTAATATCAGGTGTAAACAGGGCCTTTGTCTTTTTCCAACACACAATCTGAAAATGACACACTGACAAATCAAATAGTTGTGTATTCCATGGAATGCCAGGCAATTATTGTTGACAAAATGTATGACAAACAAATACCACGGTGAATCAAAATGTAATCGGAAATGTATATAAGTAAGTTTGACCACCTTTATGAAAACCAGTGGTGGTCATACAAAAATGCTATTTTTTATGAACCCAAAAACCTATGAAATTGACATTACTGAGAATCACATACAAGATTTAAGAGGAATATATATAATAACAGAATTATATGTATTATTATTATCACTATTATTTATTAATTGAAATTAATCCACAAATCACATACTATTGTGTCAATTGACCCCTTTCTGCCTTCCAGGGTTAAATGTATTAAAAAATATATTTTATTCCAACTTCCATTGGTTGAGCAAACAGATAGTCCTGCCGCAGAATAACACCATTGGTTGAGCCAGTGTGTCAGGCTGGTTGGGATACTCAAAGAAACACTGATCTGACACAAAAAGACACACTATTTACTCTTTTCAGGAAGTCAATCAACCAATGTTTTAATATCTCAGAAGTAACACACTAGATTTTGGAACAGAGCAGATTTGTGATAGTCTGGGTCACCTGTTGCTCGTCTTGCACTATAGCAGCGTAGGCTAGTACACTGTGCAGCTCCTCAGCAGTGGGAGATTTCAGAAGGTCCTTCAGCAGAGCGAAAAGAGAGATCTGCACCGTCTGCCTCTCATCAGACAGAGGACTGCCATCCTTCTCCACACTGTGGACACAAATAGGGCACTTATAAACATCTTATATCCACACTGAATATTTAAATTTCAACCAGCAAAAACTCTTCAGTTCTGACCGCACCTGTAGTGTGTCCGAATCGAGTCCAGGATGTACTGAACACCATACCTCTTACGAGTCTTCAGCTTGCCTTCATTGATGACGGTGGTTAGGTACTGCACATGACCTGCAAACCAACACAAATACAGACATACAGATAAAAGGGTTTGGAATTAATTAATCAGGTAAGAACAAATTTGTCATTTTGGGTAAACTATTCCTTTAGGACCTGATTTGTATTTTTTGCATTTAATGCAAATAAGTTGAATACCAAAAAAGCAATTGCGTCATTCCATGTCAACTCAACTAGAGGTCCCCGGCTCAAATTTTTGATTTTGTTCATATTTTTTTCTGTAGAAAGACAAATATATATAGTGATGAAAGGCAAAATATTAAATGTCACAGATGTATATTAACTGAGTAATCCACTATTTTGTAGAGGGGGGGGGGTCAAAATGACAAGTTTCACCTGGAGCCAAATTAGAGGGGTGTAAAAATGACTTTAGAAAGCTGGCAGCATCATTATTTTATTTTTACACATAGATCGGTAGGTCTGTTAGTAAAATCTGTTGACTTTAGCAATCTGTGTTTCATTATATGCCAACAGTGACAGTTCAAAAATGGCAAAAAGCACTTTTTTGCCTCAAGTTTGCATGCCTGTAACTCAATAAATATTAAAGATATCTTAATATCCTTTTAGATTCTGATTCTTAACAAACTTTCCTTTTGGTATCTTCATTTTACAGGCCTTCGATGGTTCAATCCCAGAGATATGGAGATCTAAATGCGGCTCCATGAGTAAATTGGAGTAAAATGAGTAAATCCATTTTCAGAGGACAAAAACAAATGTGGGACACTTTACATACAGCTGACACCTACCGATCTCTGTGTAAAAATAAAATAATGATGCTGGCAGCTTTCTAAAGTCATTTTTACACCCCTGTAAATTGGCTCCAAATCTCAGTGAAAATTGTCATTTTGACCCCACTCTACAAAATAGTGGATTACTCAGTAAATATACATCTGTGACATTTAATATTTTGCCTTTCATCACTATTTATATTTGTCTTTCTACAGAAAAAAATATGAACAATATCAAACATTTGAGCCGGGAAATTTCAGAAAATGTGGTTGATTTGACACGGAATGACCCAATAGTAAATGCCATTGTGATGTGTATTGGCTGTTTACCCAGGCAGACTGCAAAGTGGCTGTGGCTCCAGATCCTGAAGTCAAAGAGCAGGTACTGGTACAGCTGTGATAGGAGGGCGTTGTTGCCCTCGTTGGACACCTGCTTGAGCAGGAACTGACAGGCCATCAGTACACTCATGTCCATCATACTGCTGGGAACCTGGAGGAGAAAAAGAATGCGAGACAGGAGATGAAGTGTTTTTGTAGTTATAAAAGCCATCAATCAATTACAAAAATAATCAAATTATTTAAATGATATAATGATCAAATTAATCACATATGTATTAATCACACACACACACAATATTACTGTTTCATTGTATTTTTCATCAAATAAATCAGCAATGGTCAGCATAAGAGAAAACATCTTACAGACCCCAAACTTTTGAATGATAGTGTACAAATTAATAAAAAAATTCTAAGCTATTCATATAAATATAATGGAATACAAGTATAATTTTTAATTGAATTAAATGTAATACTTGTCCTACATAAATGCATTTAATTGACAGCCAGTGTTTTAAGCCTGAGGATGGTATACTTATGTAACTATGAGTGTGTGTGCTTTCCATCTCTCAAACCCAAGAAACTCTCTTCAAAGGACTTTACAAGCCTGTCAAATCACAGTACATCAAAAACAGATCAGATATGACTTTTAATTTTGTGGAACAATAAAAGCCACTCCTAAGCCTAATGATCTTACAGCAGATCAGAAATATATCAGCATCAGCTTCTCTGAACTTCAGCTGCTGTAACAGAGACGGCCATAGACGTCTTATCAAATTATCTGCTTAATATCACATGCCTAGCATCCGATCGAATCGCTAATGTAATGACAACTATGCAGCTCCTACAGATTTGAAACTTTCATACTGATTACGTGTTATATGTCACAGATGTTGGAACACGCTGTTGTGATAAACGTGTGAACTCTTGATTTGAATGCGTTTACGTCAGACACTCAAACCTTGCTTATTAATTTCTTTAAAGATTCCTGGCACCAGATAAAACCTTAAATCATGAAAAACTGTGATTGTGTGTCTATTGTGCAATATCATGGGATTGTTAACACAAGTGTTTCCTAACAGGATGCTTCGCCTTGAAGTCACATACACCAATATGTCCTGTTAGACCTCCAGATGCACTCTCTATTCACCAGTGTGTGTGTGTGTGTGTGTGTGTGTACCTTGCCGAGCATGGCTCCGATGATGGGCGGCCCGTGGCACTGAAGCAGACTCTCCTGATTGGCTGGATGGTTGCGCAGCATGTTCTTAATCATCAGCAAAAACGCTGCTACACTGTTCTTCCCTAAACGGCCCTCTAACACACACACAAACAAAGCAGCAATCAGTTTCACATTAGTGAAATGTAACATTGACAAATTGCTGCAATGGCATTACATGGGAAATCAACAACCAAAGTTCAACTGCAGAACACGAAATACACAAACTCTCTGCAGCCTTCTACACAAGCATATAAACACATGTATGAAGACTCAAACACAACTTTATGAATAACTACCCCACAGCAAAATCAAATAGCATACTCAGAAAACATCAATGGTGACTCATACTGCAATTACAGAAAAATTTACATCATCAATGTTTTAAGCAGCTCTAAAAAGCCACATAACAATCTGTTAATGTTTCATGCTGCATGCTGTAACTCTGCAGACTGTGAAAAAAAAAAAAAAAACGGTGACACTTTCTATGAAGCCCATATTTATAACACATTATAAGAGTATTCTTAAGGCATTATAATGAATGCATAATGCATTATAAAAAGTATATGTTGTTTCATCTCATAAATATTCATAACGACAATTATAATACATTATAAAACTTATTTGTGGTTATAACTTTTATGAGTATGATTATTTATAACACGCAATAAACGCCATGTTAAATCCACTTAATTTATAATGGATTATAAGTCTCATATCTTGACATTATTTATTTAAGATCTGTGCAGTAGCTTACTATCTTACTGATATTACATTAAATATGGTAAAAATATAACACATTCATCTGATCAAATAACTGACTTTATGGCTGTTTGAGGACATTTTTTTTTTTAAATTTGTATTATTATTATTCTTGTTGTTGTCATTGTTGTTATTATTTATAAGTGGTATTTGACCGCTTTAAGTAAAGTAACAAGTTAACAATGGCAAGATATGAGACTTATAATACATTATAACTATGGGAAATATAATCCATTGTAAGTTAAGTGGATGCATTGTGTTCATTGTGTGTTATAAATCATCATACTCTTAAAAGCTATAACCACAAATAAGTAAATATTATAATGCATTAAAACTGTTATAAATACAGGCTTCATAGAAAGTGTTACCAAAAAACAACACTTCCCCCCCCCCAAATTTTTTTAAAAAAAACTATACCGTATTGTCCCGAATATAAGACGATGTTTTTTTCTTGGAAATACATCTGAAAAACCGCGGTCGTCTTATATTCAGGGTCTAGACTTTGACATGTCAATAATACACCCACAACAATAGGTGGCGCCAAATACGCATAAAACGAGTGTGTTCACAACGAAACACACAGCGTCTCCACAACAGTGAGAATAAAAGTTACGCCTTCTTTCTTTGCGTGAACATTTGGAGTGGTTGACTCTTAACTTTTATAAAGAATATCTCTTTGGATTTGAGACTTTAGTCTTTGCAACTTTACAGATCTTCTTTATGCACCAAGAGCTTGTAACACTCCAAAGAGAAAGGAAAAATTGAAATCGCATCATATGACCCCTTTAAGGTTTGTGTGGTTTATGAGTGTCATTTTTTTTTTTTAAATGTTTATATAAAGGTTGTTTTTAGCTCTAGTTTCAGTTCTAGTTTATTTAGTTGTAGTTGTTTTAGTACTTCAACTTGAACTAAATGAAAATGAAAAATGTCTTGGCAACTAGTTGGAATAAAAGTATTTTTTAAATGTAATTGTTATATTTTTAAAGGGTTTGTTTTAGTCTTAGTTTATTATGATAATAACCTTAATTTTCATTTTAAAAGTAAGCTTATTTTAGGACCATTTTATATATATATATATATATATAATTTGTGAAATGTTCAATGATTGAGATGGCCAAGCAAATCAAAGTAGGCAGGGTTTACGGTCCACAGAAGCAGAGAGTACATTTCAGCGCGAATTGTCAGTCTTAACAATGAAAGACCCAGCTAAGGAATTAGCGAAACATTTAATATTTCACAACTGCTATGTAATGTTATGGAATGATTCATCCATGCATGCATTTCATTTATTTATTTTTGACCTTGTAATGCCAAATCAAATCAAAGTGTCACAACTCGATCTTCTGGTGAAAACGTCAGACTTTTTTCTGGTGATGTATGCAGGATTCCAATCATTTAATGCTTTTTATTTGATGTCTACATGGACATGAATGATGGGAAGAGAGAGAGGGTAGGGAATCGGATATGTTGCCACCAATGTGTCACGGCTCTGAGAGAGTACCGACCAGATGACTTCCCCAGTGGCAGCAGCATGCCGGCGGGGCCCCTGGAGGACGTGAGCTCTGGCCCGAGAAGATCTGAAGTCTCCTGACCTACAGTCTCGCCCTGATCCAGTAAACACACCTGCTCCAGCAGGGGCAGGAGAGCTCCCATCCCACCTACAGAGCTCAGCACATCCTACACACAAGACACGATAATAAAACACAATTAGCATTTACTGCTCCTGCAGGGATCTATGAGCTCACGAGTTTTGTTCTAGAAGTATGTGTTGAATACACACATTTCCCAACACTGGCAAACACAAAAGGCTGTATTGATGTCAGAACAAGATGAATCATTCTGATCTTAAAAGATAATGAAGCTCAGTGATGCATACACACCTTGACGTCCCAGTTCACCACTCTGTGACCAGTCAGCCTGCCATCGTAAAGATGGTTGGGGGACAAATCCAAACAGATCTGGCTCTTAAAGGCCTAGAATATGGATATTTCAAGTTTAAATCATATTTATAGATTCATTTATTTTTACTTTTTTCACTAGTGGGCTCTTGACCTTTAGACTTTTGAAGCTTACTTTATATTACATTTATATTATCATAAATATACAGAACAGTTTGTCAGATGGATGTCTGGATGAATCTCTGAGCAGATAATTACCTGTGGTGTATAGTATAAAACTAGTTTACTGTTGACTTCTGAAGGTTCACCATCAGCTTTGAACAGAGAAACATTATTGGGACCTGCCAAGTGAAACAGAGATAGACCTTCTTTAACGCTTGTTTCTTTGTGGTTGGAAAGGTGAATTTCTGCATTATGAATGCGGTGGATGTCTCATTTATACCTGCAGTGAACAGGGCTCGTGCCTGAGCAGGCTGCAGAGCTTCATGGCAGATGAACACTGTGGCTAAAAGGCCACCCAGTGATGAAGGAGAGCCCCACGCAGTGTCCTGTAGCCCTGCTGGGATGGTGTGAACGAGACTGTCCCGACTCACACCTGGCCGCCCCCCTGCGGCTGCTGCAAAGGATGCAGGGAAGGACTGGGAACGTGCAAGGGTGGGTGGCCCAGTATGAGCTGCAAATGCCATCTCGGAGGGCGAGTGGGACGGGTTGGGCAGGGTCGGAGAGGTAGTCGTGGTAGTAGTGGTCCGGTGACCAGCTGATCCAATGCAGCAGGAAGTGAATGGCTGAAACGTTGATAGTCAAACAGACCAATGAAGCAAAATATGTTCATAATAAATCAAACTACTGCAAGCAATAACATTTATTCACCTCATTCAGAGAAGGAAAGCGCAGGGGTGCTGTTTTACACTGCACTCCGTCCACATAAACAGTGACCACGTTCTGTCCAAAGGGCCGACGGCCAGGAACGTGAACAATGGCAACTGAGTGCTAGAGTGAAGAAAAGAAGGGTAAGAATAAGACTTTGAATACAGAAATTAAATCTTACAATGATATAAGTGTTGGGGGTAAAGCATCACAAGTAATGTGAGTCACATAATCAGATTACATTTTTCAAGTAACTAGTAAAGTAATGCATTACTTGTAAATTTACAATGAAATATCTGAATTACTTTTTCAAACAAATAATGCAAGATACTTTGTTTTCCCTTTTATTCACTGACACGTCTCCTGATTCCGTGTTGAGAGAAACACTGAGTGAGGTGCACACGCAGAGGTACTTCCTTCAGCCTGGTGTGAAATGGCCTTTACAGTTGCCATAAATATAACTTTTGTTTTTTTTGTTATTATATAACAAATAAGCAAGCCAGGCCCAGGTGACACAAAGTAACGCAAAAGTAGTGTAATGCATTACTTTCCATAAGAAGTAAAGGAATGCAGTTAGTTACTTTTTTATGGAGTAACGCAATATTGTAATGCATTACTTTTAAAAGTAACTTTATCCAACACTGGATATCAAAAAGTAAGCTTCTTCCCTTACGAAAATTAATCATGGTTTTATAACAAATAATAAAAAAAAAACAAGGTTAACATTGTTTAGCCATGATAACCACAAATTAACAATGATTTTGATACACTAATCATAGTTTAACCATAGTATTTGTAGTAAAACTGTGGTTATACAAATGGTAATTAATATGCCAAAAAAAAAAACATGGTTACTACACTTTTACTATAATAAAACCATGGTTAATTTTTGGGAGGGTTTAATTGAAATCATGCTAAAGAGGCTAGTCAAGCTAAAGCTAATTCAGCAGTAAAACAAAAATACATGTGATTTTTCTCATATTTATTTTCATACAAGTGCTGTTTTCTCTTCCTTAAACTGTCTATGGTAATATGTGTGAAAATTGTCTGTAAGGTCACTAACCCAGGCGCAATCATTCAGTGGGTGTTCTGGCAGGGAAACAGCCATGTACTCCTTTTTAGTACATACTGCCACCACCAAAACTTCTTCTGTGGTGAAAAACGCTTCAAAGCCAGTTCCGCTTGCTGTGAAGAAACTACACACAGGACACAATACAGCTTTTAAAGGTACAAGTACACATAAAACAAGTACTCTTGGTCACCAATACAGCGTGCTGTTAAAAACGCTAGTTCTAGATTACTATTAATATTAATGTACTAAACTCATGCAGATATACAATATGTACAAGCATTTTGTAACAAGCAGGCCTGGTCAATATATTGAATATTCACCACTTACTCACTATAATTTTATTTGCCATATAAAACTAAGCAACAATTGTAAATATAGAAGAATTGCAAAATGCTGGTTAAAATCATAGCGATGTTTAACTGCAGTCATGAGTGTTAAGACAAATACTTTAATGTCATCTCTGATCATCTTTTCAGCAGTAAAATCATTGTTTATGTTAAGCTTGCAAGTTGCAATTACTGATTACAGATAAATGAAAATGAGAAAATACTGCAGATGCACAATATGCATATTTACACCCACATTAACATATTACATAATAATGATGTGATGCCTAAAATCACCAATAGCATTTAAAACAATTGACTTAAAATATATAATTTAATATAACTAATACTTAAATCGTTTAATAATCATCTGGTCATCTGCATTAACACAACCATTTTCAACTATGATAATAAAAATAACAAGCACCAAATATTACAATGATTTTTAAAGGATCATGTGACACTGAAGAATGTATATATATCAAAAAGGCTAAAACAATTACAAGAAATGATACAGCAGATGATGAAATTTTTATTATAACACCCATCTATCATGAGTATTCTCGAACAAACCTGTAAAGCTGTTTCCTGCGTGGTCCCTTAGCCATTCGAACCATATTATCCGGGTTTGTCAGGTGGGATTCTGAGTAGTGGTGTTGGGGTGGAGGAAAGTCTGTGTTGAGGCACAACCAGGCATGGAAAGCAAATGCGCTTCCTGACCAGCGCTGTATAGCTGGCACCATAATACCCGCCATAGGGGGCATAAGGTCAAAATACTGCAAGGCGCTGCACCCACCCTCTCCACGGGCGGCCATGGCAGAAAGCACCCTTACCACGCGCCCGCAGTACGGGTGAGGGGGTGCACCGGGCTCAGTACACAAGAGCTTCAGCAGACTCTTCAGTTCACAGGGCCGTAAAGAAAGAGATCCCAAGTCTTGAAGCAAACCCAAGAGGGCGTCTGCGCACTGCCGGTCGAGCCGCACTGGGGGTTCGGACAGCACCTCCAGCAGAGCGCCTACTAAGTCTGCTTCAACGGCTACAGTGCGGCAGGACAGAATTCCTCGACACACGGCCGCCAGCCACTGGGACACAAGCAGCTGCAGAGAGCGAGAGCCCAGGTCAGGCAACCACTGCAGCAGCAGGAGCAAAGGCTGTTCGTTACTGATGCCCAACTGCATGGCCAGGGAATGCTCTCCTTCAACAGCCTGAGAGGAAAACATGGAGAAAGGGGAAGGACAAAGCAAAAAATGATGCTATGAGGATACAAGTTTTTTTTTTATCATAGTGACTCAGTCATGATCCTGAAATAATTCATAGTTACACAACTTACTGCATTTGATTAAAAACTTACTTCTTGAGCATTCATAAGTACGTTTTATAAGTATGCATATGTGTAGTATGAAATTCAGAGTTATTTCAGTACCATTAATGTAGTTTTATAGTATTAATATATTTATTAATATTTTGAATTTGTTTTTTGTTTTTATATTTTACATTTTCATTTCAATATTATTTTGTTATTTATTTTAGTAATTGTTTTGTTTTATTATTTAATTTTTATTTTATTGTATTTTTTATATGTCTACTTAGTTTTTAGTATTTTATTATTTTTATTTGAGTTATTTTCAATATATTCTGAATCATTTTAGTATATAAACTTCAATTAATTAGGTTTAAATGTTGGCTTGGCAACTAACTGTATTATTATTTCATAATATTTAATATTTGTTTAGTTTTTTATATTTTACATTTTCTTCAGTTTCAGAAATGTTTTGTTTTGTGTTTTATTTATTATAAATGTCTACATAGTATTTTTTTTTTTTCAGTTTTATTTGAGTTATTTGTAGTTTTAGTAATTTGTAATTTTGTAATTTAGTGGTTTTTCAACTTTAGTTTAGAAATGTTGGCTTAGCTACTAAATAACTGTTTTATATATATATATATA
>NW_015640450.1:201936-260554 GCF_001515625.1 Sinocyclocheilus rhinocerous
TATATATATATATATATATACTTTTATTTCAGTAAACATTTATATTTTATATTTTGTAATAGTTTGAGTTTTAGTTAACAATAATGATTGATGACCTGCAACATCTTCACAGGTCAGGATTCAACATCATAGGACTCTTCTCTTGTGGCCTTATGGGATAGTAAAGTGTCCACTGAATGCACATTTCAGAATCAGTGGAAGCAGTAGATTGTTTGCCTACTGTTTTTTTTGTTTTTTGAATACTGTGTATTTATTATGTTACTCATTTGACAGTTTTTCACATGGAAGTAGTCAAATTTGGATGTGGAGTATTCTTTGAAATATGTGTCAAATTTGTGTCAAATGGAAACATCAAATATATGCAGAGGCCTCCAGAGGCGGGATTGAGAGGATTCTCTGGTACATTTGAAAACAACAGAAGATGACCAAAGTGTTTACAGGTAAAATAACAAGAAGCCTAAATACTAACACACATCACACATTAAATGACTTTTTACAGAAACAACTTTCTTTCTGTTCTTCACACAATTTCTATCGTATGGCTTCAGGAGGCTTTAAATATAGAATTATTATTGAATAAATGTATTTTTAGTCCATTCAAATTGTTTTCTAAATAATATGGAATTCCGTTGATCACGTGATCTCAACATGTCCGCCCCCATGAAGCCGACCCTCTCCATGTAAAATGAACCCACTTTTAATAGGCTACTAACAGGAGACTCGTGCGAAAGTATGTCATTTTAATTTTATGGTTACAAAGCACGTATTACTTTATGTGTAAAAATACTGAGTACACATTTCATGTGACTAAATGTCGAAAAGGAAGGAAATGTAGGTCACACCATCTGTGATAATAGTTACAGTTAGTTTCTTCTCACTCACCATGTTCATCAGCTCCTGCAGGAGTCTTTTGGTGGGCTGTCCTTGACTTTTCAACACATCAAACAACTGTGAGTAACCAATCCGCTCCTTGAAGACCTCCTGGGAAGACAAACCACAGTTACATTACAACTGAACAAGCACAGAATACAATGAGTGCTCTCACCACCCTGTTCCCCAAAATAAACCAAAACACAAAAGGTACTATACAAAGCAGAAATGTTTTCACATGAAAAAAAGTGGGATATCATGAAAAACAGGATTTTATTTCAAATTTAATTTAAATTTGAAAGTCCAGTCTTCTATGTAAACAGCTTTCACAATGCAAGGCCACCCAGATTATTTATTGAAACTACGCTGCAAAAACATAGCCATAAATCTTCACAGTTGTGCCACAGTATAATGTTTGCTTCGCAAAGAGGGTGTTATTGAAGAACAGGGTGGCACAGACTACTGTATATTTGACCCAACAGCAAAAAGGTTAGCCAATAAAAACAAGGGCATTTACATACAGAAGTAGCAGTAAAAAGTTTTCCATTATAAGAAGGAGAAAAACAGTCATGAAAAACTATACCATGACATGTATATTGGTATATATATATATATATATATATATATATAAAAAACAAACAGGATATGGGATTATGATACTTTTGGACCTGACACATAACTGTACCATAAAATAAAGGAGGAAGCGCATGTTGTAATGTCGCCATGTGTGACCTGGTTTTGCAGAACCACATCAAATGTGCTGATAAGATTAACCAAACACGCATAAGGGGCACATTTATCATATGCAAGCACTTTGACTTATCATGCTGATAAGACAAGAGACGGCTGCAAGCTGACGTTTCAGGAAAAACATACATAAGGAGCGAGAGGAGAGGAGGTGTAAGACATGAGTCGATGACGTGTCATACCTTGGCTGAGGGCGAGTTGCTCATAATGGCGGTGAGAACTCGAATGGCGTGTACTGTGATGCAGTCAGAGCCCTTTTCCCAGACCTACACACACATATGCAAAATACACACGACATTTAGTTCATATTCACATTCTCATGGATTAAATGATTAGTTCACCCAAGAATAAATATTCTGTTAACACTCATGTATTTCCAAGCCCATAGGAGAATTTTTTGAAGAACCAATGCCGTTTTGTCTGAAATTTCTGAATTTAACACGGACATAAATGAGCTTTCAAAGCTTCAGTGAATTTTCGGTGAACAATGACAAATGTTTTGGTCTGTTCCTCAAACGAAGCTATCATATGGCTTCAGAAGACTTACAGGCTACTTTCATTCTGCATTTATGGTGTTTTTCGTCCATTTTAGAGCTTGACAGATATGGTCACTATAAATATTGTTGTAAGAGCTGAATGAAGATTCTTCAGAATTTCTCCTTTTGTTTTCCACAGAAAATAACAGCAAAATATGGGTTTGGAATTACATTAAGGTGAGTAAATAGTGATATATACGCTACCATTTAATCATTTGATTTTTAAGAAATTAACTCTTTTATTCAGCAGGGATGCATTTAATTGATCATAAGTGACAGACTTTTATATTACACATTTTTCCTTATAATAGTCAGAAATGTTTCTTGAGCACTAAATCAGCATATTAGAATGATTTCTGAAAGATCATGAGACACTGAAGGTTGTAGTAATGGATGCTAAAAATTCTGCATTGCCAACAAAGGAAATAAATTACATTTTAATATATAACAATTATTTTAAATGATTGAATATTTCATACTATCATTGTTTTTACTGTATGTTTGATCAAATAAATGCAGCCTTGGTGAGCATAAAAGACTTCTTTCAAAAACATTAAAAAAATTAAAAAATCTTACCGACCTCAAACGTTTGATCAGTAGTGTGAACATTTTTGTGTGAAATATTGCTTTTAATAAAACCGTTTCAGAGAGATGCATGCAAGGAGATATCTATAAATTCTGAACATTCCTCCCTGAAGTGCAAGATTCTGTTAAAAACAAACTGAATACAAATTAATGTTAAAAAATTAAATTAAAGAGATTAAAACATGCAACAGTAAAACCGATTTTTCTTTTAACCTTGAAATATTTACCACCACTCCACCACAAATATCCCACCAAAGACCACCAAATGAAACACACCAAATACACCTACAGCACCACAGATACACTAGACATGCTAAAAATCTAGATCACTGCAAGACAACATGCAAGGTGACAGGCCTTGCAAGTACATCCAAACACACACACACACACACACGCACACACTAAACCACCACAAGCAGGATCCTCACCCTCCAACTCTGTGTACTGACACGGCATAAACCTTTAAAAATGTACTGAAATGGTACCATGATATCAAATGGCAATTTCACAGTACTATGTGATCTCTATATTTATATACAACAGTGTTGGTATCATTAACTAAAACTATTAAAAACATTTGTTATTTCAAATAAAGCTGAAATAAAACAAAACATAAATATTAGACAAAAAAAAAAATCGGAAATTAGAAATGTTGCCTTGGCAACTAACTGAATAAAGTTGAAGTGAAGTACTAAAATTATTAACTGAAATAAAATGAACTAAAACTGAAATAAAAATAAATTAAAACTATTTAGAAATATATATAAATAAACAAATAAAATGACAAAAGCACATAAAAAAGAATTAAAAATTAGAATGAAAGCTGAACATATAATTATAAAATCTAATTCAAAATTCTAATAAAAACTATAAGTATGTTACTATATGTTAAGGTAGTTGACACTGAATACTTTTGGGAAAATTGACATGCCCTGTGGTGTGACATGTTCTACTCCAACTAAAACTATTTTAAGAAGCATTTTGCTAATTCTTTTAAGATTTTATCCATTCTGCTTTTATAAAATCATGCAATATGTGTAGGTTCAATAATAATAATAATAATAATATCTTAAAAATAAAAAAAATATTTAACATTTACATTTTTTAGAATTAAAATTAAATTCTGCATGCATATATGAATGTCAAAAATAATGTTTATTTTTGACATTCATATATGCATGCATAATTTAATTTGGTTTCAAATTGTGATCAAAAAAAGTTCTCATAAATTTATTCTAGATCATTTTACATGACATTATATCCAGTCTGATGCCAGTTTTCCCCTAAAATATTGCTGATTGATGTAATCCATCAACTACCATTAGAACACGATAGTACCATCATGTCATATCCAACTACCATGGTACAATAACAACAGCATAATGTTTTAAGGTTCCTCATTTTACGTTGCATTTAAGTCAACTGTGTCACAAACTGGCACATGCAACGACACATGCAGATGTTTTGGTACTGTATATTCACCTAGACAGCACTGCATGATTACGTAGAGCTTGTTATGCAGAATCTAATGTTGCTCAGTCAGCAGTTGTGTGTCTGTGTTTGAGTCAGTCAAGTGAAGGGTGGGTTTCCTGCTGACGAACGGCACACTGATCAGCGGTGAATGGAAAATACCTGCTCCACTTCAGCCTCTGTGAGCAAACGTGTAGTGAGGTCACACTGGCCCTCACACTCCACCTTAAACCTGTTATTCTGATATAGCTGCAGGACAGACACACATTCACACGCACAGCGTTACAAGAAACACATGAACACAAGTGAGTCAGAGATAAAATAAGCAAGCAGAAATCGAACTGACAGATAAAGCAAAAAGAAATGAATAACAGACGAAAAAGAGAAGCTGTACGAAATCCTCATTATACAACATCAAGGCTAGTTACAACACATTCAAAAACCAGCCAGCTTACCAAAACCAACTGTGATTACATACAAGCATATGACGCAGAACCTATATTTCATCACAGGACGGAAACAGAGGCTGTGCTACAAATAATTATTGTTCGTCATTTTGATGCACTGGGTTGTAAACCATCTGTCATGGTCTATTTTTATCTGTCAGTAAAATATTGGCTTAGTAATATACTGGCTTAATGGGTCAATGACAAATCTAGTTTAAAATACACTTTCAAAGTTCTTAGAACTGCAACATTTGTATTCGTGTTGGTTTCATGTGGTTTTATATCACATTTTTATATCATCTTCAAAGAAAGTTTCAATTTAAGTAGTCAAGAAGTAACATGTTTTCCTAACACATCTTAATAATTCTTACAAAAAAGTAGTTAATTTTTTTTTATTTTTTTTTACAAATGAATTAATTTGAATATCATTACTTTAATACAATTTTAATTCAATAAATAAATATCATTACAATTTAGTGAGCTGCACAACACGACTTTTAATACTGAAATGAACTTGACCTGTCAAAGGCCAAACTATCTGTTTGATATATATTAATATATATTAGATCATTTATTTTTTAGATAATATACATTATAAAATATATTAATGTTCCTGTGGCTCAGTGGTAGAGCATTGCGTTAGCAGCGCAAAAGATCGTGGGTTCAATTTCCAGGGAACACACATACTGGGAAAAAATGTATAGCCTTAATGCACTGTAAGTCGCTTTGGATAAAAGCGTCTGCTAAATGCATAAATTATTATTACTATTAAATTAAATTAATTAAATTATTAAATGATCTGATATTTCTGTCTGCAGGGATCCTCTCTATGATATCATTTCCTGTTTTTTCTGCATGTTTGTTGCACCAACTTTGATTAGACAAATGTTTTTTGTTTGTTTGTTTGTTTTTTTTCAAATAATTATGCCAAATTACTTGGAAATAAAACTTATTGAGGCTTTTGATATTAGGATAGTTGTATGACATTTTTTTTTGGTTACATTTTTAAGCTTTTATTTTTTGTTCCATTCACAAAATGTATGTGAAAGAACTGCTTTGTATGTTAATTGAAATATATTTGAAATAAAATATATGTATTAAATAATTAAATGAAAATTAGAAATGTTGCCTTGGTAACTGAAATATGTTTAGGTGAAGTACTAAAATTACTGAATGAAATAAAAATAAATGTAGATATATTTTTTTTTAAAAATGTAAAAAATGTTGAAAGCATATAAAAATGACTAAAAATTCAATTCAAATGAAAATATTCATATAAAAACTATAATAGTATATAAGTGATACTAAAATAACACTGATACAAAATGGTACTTTTGGGAAAGTTGATATGCTCTGTGGTGTGGCTGTTTTTTTCTGCATGTTGGTTGCACCACCTGACATTGATTTGGCAGACAAATGTTTTTCAAATATTTACTGCTTGAAAAATGACTTATTAAAATGCTGAAATTCATTAAACATATTGAGGCTTTTGATATTAGGACAGTTGCACTACCCTGACAGTTTTTACTTTTTCAGTTTTGTTCTTTTTATTCAGCTGATGAAATGTATTTAAAAGAAATGCTTCAGTGGGAACGTTTACTGAGTAGGGATATATCTGGTATCTTATGTAAAATAGATTTTAACCATTTTAAAATATCATATTTTTTTACTTGATAAATGACAAAAAAATTTTTTAAATAAAGCAACCTCTAGATTGAACCATGGCAAATCTGTGGTTCAGATTAGTCAACCCGCGTTCAGTAGTCTGCTTGTTATCTTTCAGGCCAAACATCAGCAGTCTGCCACATTTCAACCATGAGATTGATTTGAATCCTCAGGGCTGGAAATGCGAAGCGCTGCTGCAGATATCTCAGAGGCTTTAAGAAGGTATCGTTCTGACCTTGCTGTTCTGGATGAGGCGGAGTATGTGCTCGAAACAGTTGTTGTTGAGAAAGATAGCCTGCAACACCGGCCGGTCTGAACACTGCAGGATCTCTGGGATAGCATCTGCAGGGCAAAAACACAAGAACATTCAGTCTTTTTAACCTGTGCCTTCTGGAGAGATAAAACTGTGCCAGTTTTAGGCACTTAAATAAACAGTGCTGGGACATCAGCATTACTCACGGTAGAAGAAATTAAATGCAACCAAATAGCTATTTTGTGTCCTTTTACAACTTCTCAATTCAAATTGTTTCCAGAGAACTGGCTACAATTAACTTCTGGAAAAGGGGTGGAAGTTCACCATAAATACATTATAAATGTTTAAAAACAACATTAAACATATCATACACAGTGATCTGAGTTAAAGATCTAGAATCAGAAGCTCTGCAATTCATCATGTATGATACAACATTGTTGTGTTGATTTTTTAATTTTTTTATTGCAAGATGCCAACAGTTACATCATGACATAATATCATATTACTTGCCGATTACATGAAATACTTCTGGGAAGTTGATGTGACATGCACTCCAACTAACTATTCAAGCAGCATTTTTCTGCTTGTTTTATAATTGTAATGCGTGCAATTTTATGACCTTATATTAATTGAGAGACCTGGAATATTTGTATTTCAAAAATTATTTTGTCACACTGCAGGACCATTTAATGTAAATTATAATTGAACTAGTGAAGGCAAAAATGTGTTTAAAGGAAATTGTGACAATGCACTTTCTTCATACTCGTATATGAATATTAAATTAAAGGGTTCGGGCTCAAACTGCCTTTCTTTGAGCAGCTGAAGTTTATGAAGCAGATTAATAGGGTGTTTGGGGGTGTGGCCTGACTTATGGGCGATGATGACTGGTTTCTGTTCAGTGAGGTTCAGTGAATGCCAATAGGGTGATGATCCTTAATGTTTAGAGATTAGGATATATTGTAATGTACTGAAACTTAGCAACTGCATTCTAAGGCAGAACGCAGTGAGAGGCGCTTTTTAAAAATGTTTTCTATTGGCAGTGAGTGTTTTGTGTGCTGTTTATGCGCCCCGGGCGCCTCGCGTTTTAGCCGCCTGCTGCGCATCACATTTTTGTGCCTGAAGTTGAAAAAAATAAACTCTGAGCAGAAAAGTGCTCGGCATCATTCACTTTTATTTTATTTTTTTCATTGTCCAAACGAATGAATGGAGAGGCAGGCCTTCCGTTGTGGTGACGGAAGTTTACAGTTGCTTGGAACGTCCAGAGACTGCAATGATGGAGGAGAAACTTGTGGTGGTTGTCGAGGGTTACCCGGAGCTGTATTTTTTTTTTTTTTTAAGTTTCTGCTAATATGACAGTTTACTTAAGAGCAAACCAAAGATTTTAGAGTGCTCGCACTATAATCCTTGATTAGACCGACAGGACAGCTAATTCGGTGGTAATATATCTGTATATGGCTCAGGGGTGGTCTTATTCAAATAGCCAGCTATCCATGTAGAAACTGGCTGCAAACTGAAACAGCTCACTGGATGACACCGTTTCAGACTTAAACTAAATGCAAACTAAATGCAAAAAAAGCTAAAAAAGTTAACATTTCATCCGATGTCCCCTTTAAAATGAAATATCATGAAATGGGAACCACCCACTATAGAATACTGGATGCTTCAAATGAAAAGAGATCAAACTTAAAACTCAAAGACTAGTAAGAACTAACCAATTGATGACTGAGTTGTTTTTCTCTATTTAACGAAACTAATTAATAAACAACAAAACAGAACAGAACAGAATGGAACCTCAAAAGTGAGTGATTTGAAACACCCTACAAAGGTAACTACTGCACACAAATAGCATTCTGCATAGGAGACTCAACTCAATAAAGCCTGGCATTAGCCCCTTTCACACAGTAATACCAGTAAATTACCAGAACGACTTTACCGGTAAACACAAAAATGCACTGTTCACACAGGCAATGACATTCCGTCTTTTTACCAGTACAGCACCATACACACATTTAGTTTCAAAATACCGGTAAATTCTGTGACATCATTAACCGGAAATGACCCCGAAACGGCTGCATCTCCCGGTGTTGTGTTTGTAAACATGGAGGGGTATACGCGGTCAGTGTTTTTGTTGATGTTTTAATTTTTGTGTCAAATGTTCACATTCATGCAGCTGCTTTTTGCCCAGAGACATCGAATTTACCAGTATTTTTTGAAAAGATCGAGTTCACACATGATCTCTTCAGAGTAATTTACCGGTAAAGACTGTACGTGTGAAAGGGGCCATTAACATGCTGCTAAGGTAGTAGCATGATAACCAAATAAACACAAAAATACACAACTATTGGTTAAAATAATCTATTTGAACAAAATTAAATACTTATTTTAATCAACATTTCTATTACCAATTCGGCCATCTTGGATAAAATTGTTCACTGTGCTTGTTGCAAGGCATTCTGGGATTGCTTTCTCTACAAAGGATCCATGCAATGCAGTTTTAGTTCGAATTAGGCTGAAATTTTGGCATCTTATAAGGCTGAATAATTCAATTAGGGAATACTGGTGCATTCAAGGGATAGTTCACCCAAAAATGAAAATTGATGATATTTTGAAGAATATACATACTGTTTTCAACCAAAGTTAATGTTGGCGATGCTGAGACATTTTTCAAAATATCTTAATTTGTGCTCCACAGAAGAAAATCATAAATGGAAAAAAAAAAAAATTGAGGTTAATGAGTAATGGGAAATATTTTCTTACTCAACATATGTTCGAGAAGTGTAATGAGGTTATCCTCCCAGGTCTGCATATCTCCCTGCTGGCTGTCCGGCGGCCGGTTCCAGTTGAGCAGCTGGAAGTAACCGTCCAGTACAATCCGGATCTCTACCTGCCTGTCGACCGGGCTGCTGGAGTGCAGAAGGTGGATCATTGCAGTCAGGCACCGCAGGGTCATTTTGAGCAGCCGAGGGTCCTTGGGCTCTTGTGGGGATGAGGCAGGAGTGAGGCACCAGAAACGCAGCACAGACATGAGGTCCTTCACAGCCTGGGGGGTGATGGAGAGAAGGCCGTTTCTCTGAAACACACACACAAAACGTTAGCACATTACACACTGATGTAGTGAGGTATGTGGTCGGCGTTAATACATGTAAATGAAAGGAGGTCCAGAGAGTCTAATTTACCTTGCATCCACTGATTACAGCTCCCTGAAGATGCACCAGCCTCACCACGAGCGGCTCTGGGATTAGTTCACTCTCTTGTAGGTAGTCTGTGGGTGTAACCAGTCATTTAGTCACAAGAATCTTAAAGCTGAGCATTGTTTGTGCAATTGTCATTATTTTAACATTTTACGGCACAAAAACATATTTTTGTTAAAGAGAAAGTTTATTCAAAAATGAAAATTCTGTCATCATTTACTCACTTTCACACCTTTCCAAACCTGTACGCATTTACTAGAAGACTATATTCTGAATTTTTATTATTGTTTTTCCCATACAATTAAAGTAAATGTGGTCCATTGTTGTTTGACAGAATTTTCATTTTTTGGGTGAACTATCCCTTAAAAAGGAACTGTCATGAAATGGGAACTGCCTACCATAGAAAAACACCAGCTGCTTGAAATTAACAAAGATCAAACTTGAAACTCAAAGACTAGTCAGAATTAACCAGTTCATGACTGAAGTATTTTGTTGTTGTACTTACTGAAGCTACAAGAAAGAAATAATAAACACCAAAACAAAACAAAAAAATTAGTGCTGTAAATCGATAAAAAAAAATTAATCACACATTTCTTCTGAAATGAATCGCGATTAATCCCACCTAACATTCAAGTTTTTAAATATACTTTTATATTGCAGTAATTTCACATGCAATCTTCAAATTAATGTAGAAACAACATAAAGACAGTATCTTTTTTAAGTATTTGTTTAGTGGCATCTTTTTTTATGACTGAAGGCCAGTATGTATCACTGATACCAATACTACTTATGTCTCTATGAAATAGTTTTCCCCCTAATATTTAACCATTGACTATAGCCATTCAACATTACAGTACAATTGAGAGGTATTAACATTTATTAGACTTTAAAACATAACTTCTAATTCAAGTGAACTTAAAACAATCTTCACATGAACCCATTATAATAAATGTCATATTTAGCTACCTGTGCCCTTCAGCAAGTAGGAAATATAAAGAAAAAGAATAAAGTTATTAAACATTCAATTCTAAATTAAATATAGATTAATCCTCAAAGCTAGAAAAGTTATTGATTTCCTCTTTTTTTCTTTTGTTCTTTGATTAACAGACATCACAACAGCTGGGTTATTAGGTTTTTTGGCTGCTATTACTGCTATTACCTCTGCTGAACATGACACAGATCTGACACGCATCATATTTTCTCTCTTTATCTTTTCTGGCATGCTTCAGGTCTTAAAGTCTCTACTAATGAGCTGACGAGTTAGATAAGGGAGACAGTGCTGGGCTGCTCCAGGACAGTTTTGAAAACCACTGCATTTCAGAGACATGTTCTTAAATGTCACTCATATGTAACAAATATTTACATACATTCACAGTTTTAAGGCAGCTTTAATCGCATTTTTTGGTAACTTAATGACTTAATTGACAACATAAGCACGACATTGCATGCTCGTAGTTTCTTTTGCGCTTCAATATGAAATGATATACAGTATGCCGGCGCATTTGTGCGTGCACTTGAAGAGCACGTGCTACGAGCACAGTATAATGGCTGACAGGACAGGAAAATTAATTTTTACTGACATATAGCCTGACAACATCTCATCTGACCGCAGTTCACTGTTGTTCTACTGAAGCTCCTCATTTCCGCACTCGTTTGACTAGCGCCTGGCGCTGAGGTGAATTTGGAGTGCGCCTCTGAAAAATCTCCCATTTGATGTAGCCGTAAAGACGTTCTGCATCTAAATAAATGCAATTCTTGTCAAAAAAAAGAGAGAGACAGTAGCAGCAGTTGTGAGTGGGGTGGCCAACCCTAGCTCCGCCCCTGTGTTAATTGTGTTAAATATTTTTAACGCCGTTAAACTGAAAAAAATAATTGTATGTGTTAACGCACTAATTTTGACAGCACTAAAATAAATAAATAAAACAAAACAAAGCAAGGCAAAGCAAATAAATAAATAAAAAACAAAAGTAAAACAAAGCAAAGCAAATAAATAAATAAATAATACAAACACAATACAAATAACAAGTAAAACAAAACACCAAAATGTGAACCCAGAGTGTGGACCTGAGCTTTCATTTTAGGGGGATTTGCCGTCCCACTCGCAAAAACACAAAATTCTGCTGCAAAACCCTGAAGTGGGTGTTCATATGGCCACCCTACTTTCGGATTAAGGACATGCTGGGTAGATGAGAAAACCTAACAAACCTCACACAAACATATACACATCACTACATCATAAACATGATGTGGAGAAACCTTTTGCTGAAAAACAACTTTTCAGAACAAGAAACTAGTTTACCTCGCCTCATGACCACAGGCCACTTGGACCCACTGCAGCTTGCCTACTAACATATAGGTGTGGAAGTTGCTCCAGAGCTTATAATCACTTGAACAAAGCTTGCATCACTGTCAGGATTTTTGTTTTAGCCATTGCCTGCAGGCTGCAATATAGTCCTGCTTCTTCAGATTTGTTAAGTTGTGCGCTTATGAGGAGTCCAGTTCAAATCTAGCCTGCATCATGTCCTAATCCCATTCCTCTCTCTTATTTCTGTCTTAACTGTCCTATACAGTACATTATATTAAACATCCATAAACAAAATGTAGATCTCTCCCTATATCTACATGAAAGGTTGCTTCTACAAGCTACCACACAAGTACATGTCCAAACAGAGCATGACACAAACAAGATACAAGTCATAATCTATCACTTAAAAAAGGACAACTCCGCTGTATTTACATGAAGAACATTTAAAGGCAAATAAGATGACAAATCACAGCACTGAATCACTATGGATTAATACTTTAGGGATCAGATCGCCCTTTCTTTACAAACAACATTTTGTCTCCTGGGAGGCAGGATGTGCGATATCTCCCGGGATGTGAAGATGGGAGTAAATGGAGGTTAAAGATTGTGTCAGAAGGCAGGAGTGGGTGACATACCGTGGAAGAGCAAAGGAAGCTCCTCTGGTAGAACAAGGGGGGAGAATTTATACTTGCTTCTCTCCAGCATACTGACCTCCTCCCTAAAAACACACACAAATCAAAACCCTTTATGGAAATACTTGCTTATTTACTTTGTTCTTACTTACTACTAAAGCAATAAGGTACAGTACACTGCAGTAAATCATCTTCTTAATCTATAGTCAAGAATATATCTTTATGTTTTAAGCATAAATCTACCAAAGAGTTAAAAATATGATTTAATAATAATGAACAACACCAATATATATAATGGTACAAGTTGATTAATCTACTCATCCAGTGTTTACATGAATTATGTTTATTTTTCTCACCCCAATGGCAACTTGTTTCTTGTTTTAAGCATAAATAATAAAAACCAAAAAATTATAAATTATTAAATAATAATATCAATAATGTCAGTACAATTATGTTATCAGGTCGAAATACCATGGTATTTTGATATATCACGGTACAAAGTTGATTAATCGACTCCTATACCACCATGGTGTTGGTATGAATTATGTTTATTTTTCTTACCTACTGGCATTTTTTTCTTGTTTTAAGCATAAATCTCAAAAAAAAATAATACATTATTAAATATAACAACAACAACAATAAGTAAAATGATCTCACCATGTTTTAATACCATGGTATTTTGAGATATAGGCTATTCCAAATATATCTCAAGCTATATCATTGTACAATATGATTAATCTACTATACACTATTATGCTGACATGAAAGTGCATGTAACTACTCAATCTGTTTGCCAAATACGTACATTAGCAATTAATAAATATTTAACAAATGGTTCATTAATCTAATAGTCTATGAAAGGTGGAATGTTTCATAATACACCTTAGTTCAAACCTGCACATAAGTGGATGGGCAGAACAGTGCTCCTTGAAGAGATACACTCATGCTGTGGGAAGTTTATGCTGTGTGTAGTTCAGACAGCTGAGCGTAAGAAGACTTGAGAGCTGAGAGGTGCGGACTGGGTGTGTTATTAACTGTTGAAGTGGAGCTGAGACAGAGCTTGCCGCTCTTAATGGCTCCTGCGCATTCCTATTGTGGTTTAACACCCTGCCCAACTCACAGACACACACTCACCCTGCCTGCCGTCTCCTCCACGTCTGATAAGGGTCAAAGAGATTTTCGCACAGCAGCAGGCCATGCTGTACCACCGACTGTAAAGTGCTCTGATCATCTGGCTGCTTCTTCAGCTGTAACACACATACATAAACACACTCGACTGAGTCTTACACAATATGCAAACCTATCTGTTTTTGGCTTGTTAACACACAAACATTCCTTTGAATAAAGCAGAGGTCTTCCACCCAAAGCTTTCTGATTAAACCTGTTCTGTTAGTTCAGAAACCTACAACAGCACGTGTAATAAAAATAGCTGCATAGTAATATACAATTAAGTGAACAAACGTTTCATTGGTATGTTTAGAATAAATAAAATGCTACATAAATTTGAACTAGCTTCAAAACACTAGAGTAACACTAGAAAACTTTTCATGAAAATAATATTTGACTTTTTTTTTGTGGCTTTCTTCTGTTGATAGAACAATGTAGAGGTGACAAGAAAAAAGTAATACAAGGGGAACTGGATTAGGAAATGATGTAAACTAGACTCAAACTCGCATTTCCCACATGAGCACCGTGGCTCAATGTATCAGCTGGGGTGCAAACCACTATGAAACGGTTTCACAGACTTTATGACTTCTCACCTGAGTCAAACAGAAGTTTAGGAGCTTGATCGTCTCAAACACAAAACCCGGGGTCTTTTCAGAGTCTATATTCTCCATATTTCTGCAAGCAGAGATTCACATCAGCAATGGTATTATTGTACACTCAGGGAAGATCCACATCAGCTATGCAATTTAGCATAAACTGCAGCCTTGCGTTATCCCTGCTGTTCAAACATAGAAGCTTATCAACAGGGGTTTGAGTCACTGGGGCATTATCGCAAAGGGAATGATGGAATTCACTCTGTGCTCAGTGGGTACTGACCTGCAGATGATGATGAAGAACTTGATGAGGAGCAGTGGGTGTGGAGCAGTGCTGCTCTGATCCTGCCCTGACATGTGGAGGGCGCTGTGCCACAGCTGGGTGCTGAGGAACATCAATACCTCCTTGGGGAGGAGCGGGACATCGACGCTCCATTCCTCCAGCCTGCAGACAAAAAAGAAGGTTGTTTTGTTTGCTTTTTGTTTGTTTTGTTTGTTTTTGCTTTCTGTTTGTTTTGAGTTTTGTTTGTTTGTTTTGTTTTGAGTTGTGTTTGTTTGTTTTGTTTTGATTTAATTTTGTTTTGATAAAGCACTGATGAATAGACATCAAAAAAGTCAAAGCACTGTTTTCAGTCATTGAACATACGTCTTGGACTTGGACCTTGGGGTTATTTACACAGAGCACAAATTAATGTTTCGTCTGCTCTATTTTTTATTTTTTTTTGGTGCATGTCTTCGGCCATTGCATCACAGTTTGCTGTTTTGGTGTTCCTCAAAATCTTTTCCAGACAGCCTTAAGTTGTTTTTTATACGATATATAATATTATATGCTATTTTTAATATATATTTTTTTCTACATTTCAAATGGGCAACGCTAGCTGAACCACAACATTGGGATGGAATTAATCCTTCATCTGCAACACCACAGCTCACTATACCTAAAGTATATGTGCTAATCTTTAGATCACAGATCTGGTGTGCACATCTGGTGTACATACATCAGATCTGCAGGATGAGATGAAAGTATTTAAAAGATTGTAAAGATTTTTCAAACTCACCAACCATTAAATGAGCAATTAAACATATACAGGCCTTAAAATACCATCATAGTCAGAGGTCCATCTGGACCTGACCACCTACAGATCAACTCCCTGCGTCTGTGACATTTTGATAGGTCAGCATGTAACTGACTCACCGGCGAGGCTCCGTCGACTGCACATCAATGGCCTTCTCAAAAGACGCCACGAATGCCTCCAACCACTGCTGCAGGTAAACGACATCTTTCTGAAAGACAAAGAGAGATAAAAGAAAAGAGTAAGAGGCTATAAAACATTTTTTGACAGGACAACCCAATGGTCAGAGAGGTCTAGGTTACAAACAAACTCACACTTTAGGTATTCCAAACTGCTGATCTCTGTGTCTATGCGTACACCTTTTGCATCTAAATTGAAAACATCCACTTTTTAAAACCATCCATTGTGCTCAGTCCAGCTGTTTTTGAACACATCTTTTGTGGAAGCCCCTTAAGAAACGCATCTTATCGGGGTCAGGTGAACCCGAAGCCAGATTATTCTGAACTTTTATCAACTAGTACAGTCAATAGTCTCTCAGGCAACCCAACTACTTTTCAACTTGGAAATGATGTAGTTTTGCACATGCGTAGTACGCCTTTACACCAAGAGCATGACTGGGCGCTATCTCCAAAATCAGAGCATGCACACACTTGTGTTAACACAACAGGAAACTACAGAGTATGCAAACTTCTGCAGTGTAACAGTGGATACTGTGAATTCATAATGCAATAAATGCAGTGACAGTGGTTTTGTCAATGGGACAAAAGCAAGTACCACTCGCACAATCCATTATGTCTTCCGTTAGACTGTTTGTGCAAATATAAAAGAAGGTACTAATATGCACCTTTTAGGGGAAGATAAGGTTGTTCGAAAGTTGTACTGCCCCAGTAACAAGTTGTACACCTAAATGTAATTTTTTTTCACATTTGTGACCCTGGACCACAAAACCAGTCTTAAGTCGTTGGGGGTATATTTGTAGCAATAGCCAAAAAAACATTGTATGGGTCAAAATGATCGATTTTTCTTTTATGCCAAAAATCATTAGGATATTAAGTAAAGATCATGTTCCATGAAGATATTTAGTAAATTTCCTACTGTAAATATATTAAAACTTAATTTTTGATTAGTAATATGCATTGCTAAGAACTTCATCTGGACAACTTTAAAGGCGATTTTCTCAGTATTTTGATTTTTTTGCACCCTCAGATTCCAGATTTTCATATAGCTGTATCTCGGCCAAATATGGCCCTATCCTAACAAACCATACATCAATGGAAAGCTTATTTATTCAGCTTTCAGAGTATGTATAAATGTCAATTTCGACATTTGAAAATTTGACCCTTATGACTGGTTTTGTGGTCCAGGGTCACATTTGCAGTGTACATTGTACAGTGTACAATGTTTGCCATATGCCAACAATTATCTGTAATTGTATTAGTTTCTTTGATAAACAGATCTTAATATCGCCACCATTGCAACCTAATCTACAAGAAATTCCCATTATCGCTCTTCAAATCATATTGTTGCTAGAAGTGTGAAATTCTGTCATGTTTCCACTAGCCAAGAATGAGCTGGAGCAAGGAAAGCTGGTCATGGATGAGTGCGAAGGAACAACTTTGATGCACACCTGGATCTAATGCCAGCAAAGGTGCATAAACCTTCAGTCATACTGCAGACCTGCTATTTGATCTCATGAATCGGTATTAACTGAAACAGAAGGCCTGGTTAAACATATCACATGTCCTATGGGTAATTTAATATGCTAAAGTCTTTGTAGAATGTTTATGTAGCAATGCATAGTCATAGGTCTGATTCCAAGAAAACGCATAAACTGACCTTGAATGCAATGTAAGCAGAACGCAGTGGAATCATAACTCTGACTTTTATTTTTTCAATCATCAATGAATAAAAGGAAATACTGATATAATTCATCTTTGATGGAGAGATCACAATAACATTTACTGTAAACTTCTGTCAAGAATGAGTCACATGGGAACCAACACCAACAAACCCTCACATGAGACTGTCATTGGAAAGAGGCTGGTGGAAAACATTTTAAAGAGCGAGGAGCTATGCTTAGCTTAAATGATGCGGCTTGATCCACCCACTCATATAGGGGAAGTTGGGCTGTCAGCAGCTTCATCAAACACTCTCTGATATGTACACGATCCAATAGCAACATACAGAGGGCTTCTGGTATACCAAAACAATGTGTACTACAGCAGAAAGTAACTGTAAAATAACATTAACCCTGCTCAAAGTGGAAAGAAACCAACTTTACCAATTGCTGTTCATTTAGGGGCCAGTCCATGTCTCATGGCAGGTGATGTGCGGTGGAGGGGCTCTTGTTACCCCAGTCTCTGCAGAGCCCCCACCAAGTTGCTTCTACAAAGTCCAGAATGTGTCCACCTGTAAGCCTCAGAATCATTCAGAGTCCATCATGACGCCTCCGCTGGCTTACTTCTCTGCTTTTTTCTGCTCTCTTGCTGTCTGTACTTCTGTCAGGCAACCAGGAAATGGCAAGTCACTTTAACTGAGCCACATTTCCTGTCTTCTCTCAGCCGGGCACATCGTCACCATGTTCTCTTCCTCCTTTGCCGCTACCACAGCTTTATTGGTACAGTATGTTTCACCTCGCTACGAACTAAAACCGGTAAGCTACGGTGTACCTGATGCAACCTTTCACAACATTTTAAATAAAAATTCTGTCTTTATTTATTCACTTTCATGTCATATTAAACCATGACTTTCTTACATTCGAGGAACACAAAAAGAGAAATTTAGAATAATGTACTGGCTGCTCCTCTCCACGCAGTTATGTGATTTGAAGTTTCGAAAATGACAAAAAGCACTATAAAAGTCTCATAAGAGTGATGTATACAACATGTGTATTCTAATCCAAGTAGTCATATGATGGCTTCGTGTCACAAACATGTCAGAATTTTTGTCATTACTGCTTATCTTCCTCTCTAGTGAGCTGTTAACCTCTATGATTTAATCATTGAGTTGAACTTGAGAACTGGGTCACTCTGATTCTTCACTCTGATGTTCATGAATCTGACATTGCGGATGTCAAGATTTTCAGAGAATAACCCAATAGTTCACCATAAATTAGAAAATTCTGCCATCAGTTATTTACACTCGCGTCATTTTAAACCCTTAAAGGGATAGTTCATCCAAAAATGAAAATTACCCCATGATTTACTCACACTCAAACCATCCTAGGTGTATATGACCTTCTTCTTTCAGATGAATACAATCAGAATTATATAAAAAAATGTCCTGGCTCTTCCAAGTTTCATAATGGCAGTGAATGGGTGTCACTATTCAATAGTCCAATAAAGTGTGCCCATCCATCATAAAAAAGTGCACCACACGGCTCCGGGGTGTGAATAAAGACCTCCTGAAGCCATACTTTAAAACTTTATAAACCGTAATCTCTAGCTTCCACTAACTATCGTATGCATGTACATGAGAGGGCAGAGGATGATGTGGAACGAACGCGGTGACGAACACGGAAGTGCAGAGGACAAAACACTGGTCATGAATTAGAAGTACAAAACGAGGATTTGTAAAGAAAAACGTTAGAGGATTTTGATATAAGTCAAGAGGAGACTGGTTTTCCTTTGTTATAAACAAAGGAAACTTTGCTTCCTTTGCTCTAGTAAACAAAATGTGGTTCTCGTGAGACTAGCATATTCTCACCGGAGCTTATGCTACACCTACATCCTATACATCATCCGCTAGAACTCCACTCTCTCGTCAACGCGCGTATGACAGCAGAAGCTAAAGATTAGGGGTTATAAAGTTTTAAATATGGATATTTTTCTTACAAAAACTCATTGATTCGCTTCAGGAGGCCTTTATTCACCCCCGGAGCAGTGTGGGACACTTTTTTGATGGATGGATGCACTTTATTGGACTTCTATTAGACTATTGAATAGTAACAGCCATTCACTGCCGTTATAAAGCCTGGAAGAGCCAGGACATTTTTTAATATAACTCCGATTGGATTCGTCTGAAAGAAGAAAGTCTTACACACCTAGGGTGGCTTGAGTGTGAGTAAATCATGGGGTAATTTTCATTTTTGGATGAACTAGCCCTTTAAGACATGTATATTTATGTAAGCCTTCTGAAGAGACATGATACACTTTATATCAAGAATGTATTTCATTTAGGCTTTTATTCACATATAAACATTGGTCAACGCATATATACATAGGTCACATCAAGTATGTTAAATGATAGTTCAAACTACCTGCTTGAAGCCTGAGAACCAATGAGAATTGATCTTACAGGTCAAGCAACAGTTTATCAATGTATATGTGCGAATAAAAGCCTAAATTAAATCTCTATATTAGATAAACCAATCATGTCTCTAGAATCGCTCAATTTATATGGATTTCTTTTAGGATCCTTTATGAACTGTTTGAAGCCTCAAATTTTTGATGTAATGGACTTTCAATGGATGGACTCAATTCTTCATTTGTGTATCAAAGATGAACGGATTACTGATTTGGATCATCAGGAGGGGGAGTAAATAACAGAATGGGTGAACCATTCCTTCAAATTTCAGCCTGTTTCTCACACGAGTCAAATGACTTCTGAAGACTTGGTATACAGTGCATTATGTCAGATTGAAGCTGGACAAACCCATTTCTCGTTCACTTTCAATAAACTGAAAAAAGCAACAACTGCATAGTAAACCATCATGCTACCTACAGCTGACTGACAAAAATGTGATGATGCTGTAAATTGAACTGAATTCTTTCTATAGACCTTGACAGAGTTGAAAGCCCAGTTGTGCAACAGAGAATCCTCTCATTTTGGTACACAGACCATGGTTGAGTGTGCTGTAATAGCGTGCTTTCATCCCACAAAAAAGATTTGGTGCGGCTTTCAAGTAATAGCTGGAGGGAAACCTGAAGACTGAGCAATGATCATTGATTCAGTCATCATTATGAATCAGTAGGTGGAAGTGACATGCCATGACTTGACCAGATGCATGAACAAACACCGCTCGGGGAATGAACCCTAAATTTAAACTCTTAAAGCAATGACACAGAACTGAAGTTGAGCTGGTATTGAGTCACTTTGCCGATTGATCACTTGATCCTAACTAAGTGTTGAGCTTAACAGGGGGAAATGCCAACAGTGTGTCTCTGTGGGCCCAGTGTTGCCAACTGTTTATATCATCACCCTTAATGAGTTTTCCATTTTAAACTCTGGCACAGCTGAATCCAGTAAATTAGATTTTGAACTTGACACAGATTTCATTTATTGAGACCAGATTTACGAGACAGCTATGACAATCATCTTCTATTTTGGATGCTTTTCTAAAGAAACAAAAACATTCATTCGCACATGAAATATGTGAGAATAACTATATTATTGTACTTTGTCTACACAGAGGGTGGGTGGTCTTGTAACCTCTCTTACGCCACTAGATGATCAGTCAGGGTTGCTTCATTTCAACAGAATTATAATTTGCACTTCCTCAAACAAACCGTCAAAAATAACAGCAACAGCCAACATGCTAAACTTATTTAATTGATAATGGGAAATGAAAAAGTTTTAGGCAGATCTAAGAACTGAAACAGATATTGTGAAACGGTCGTAATTTTTTTTTGTATTCACATCCAGATGTGCCAAGCATACATGTGCAACAGTAAATACTTTCTGATTCTTACCAAGAATAAGGTACAAAACGGGACTTGAAACTTGAATAAATCAGTCAATATATGGACACTAAAATATGGGAAATAAATACATTTTTAGATAATAATGTATTATTATTTTTGGTAATTAACAATAAATAAAAACATTTCTTTTTTTTTTAATGTAGCTTTGAAGTTAAGTTATTGAACTTATTAAAAAAAAAAACAAAGAAAAATATCTGATCGTTTTTCTTACAATAATTTTGGTTACAGAATGGAATGATTAAAATGGGCAAACGTGTAAAAATTGGAATGAGATTATTTATGTCTTCCTGTCCATAATACTTAATGGGTGTCACAATTTTATGCAAAAGTTATGTAATTTAATCTTGAAATTATGACGTTGTGTGATTTTCATTATTTTCTGTCAAGAAAGTCCAAAACGGGCCAAAATCCCCATTTTAAGGGGGAGATGGAGAATTTTGATCCATTTAAAACAAACTACTTTTCATGCAAGATTAATTTAATGCTAGACAATATTTTATCAAATTGGTTTCTCTAATGAGACACCAATTTGTACCCTATTTATGGAAACTAATTGCTATTTATTTCCCTTTTCTGTTAATATGATAATTGTCTTGTGATGATACAATTATCAGTTAAATTCAGGTCAGTTCTTGAATGCTATTTTGTGGTGTTAAAGGGTTAGTTCACCCAAAAATGAAAATTAGCCCATAAATTACTCACCCTCAAGTCATCCTAGGTGTATATGACTTTCTTCTTTCACAGAGTTATATTAAAAATGGTCTTTGATCTTTCAAGCTGTTTCATGGCACTCAGCGGGTGTTGCTGGGCTAATTTTCATTTTTGGGTGAACTAACCCTTTAAGTGGTGTTCTCTGAAGATGGCAAATCACAGATGAGCCATTCTGTTTGAGATTCCTGGCAGCTCCGAGAGCTCGCAGCTGCTCAGTGGACACAAAGAGAGTTTTTCTCCGGGTTTCTATTAATTATTCTCAATGTCAGTAAACACAGGCCTCAGGATACATGTGAAAATCCTCAAATATTCTTCAAGAGGCAACAAACATTCAAAATGCTTTAAGATTAAACTATTTTCACGATTATTTAAGACAAATTAACTTTATACACACCTAGCCAAATTAAAAAGGCTCAACCAGTTTCCATACAAACAGCCCACATCTCCACCAACGGCTACTAGCCTCACCCACAACACAAGCAAACAGAATAACGTCTGTGAAACATCAATGTAAAAGAAGGAAATGATAACTTCCTCTTAATTAGAATAAATAAATAGCTTCATGACATACCATAGAACAAAGTAGTAATGTGGCTAGTGGCTACCGTTCCTGATTAGCCTTCTTCCAGATGATTGAAGCTGCTAAATGAGTCAAAGAGGACTAAATATAGTTAAACAGTCCCATGGGTCAGTCTCGGAAAGTACTGAAGCTCCTTGACAGCATTATGCTGGAATTATCCCTCCACCTGGGGCTTTTTACAGTCTTTCTCTAAAAGACAGAGTGGATTTCCCTGCAGCATTGAAAACGTTACAGCATCTATTGCTACCTATACTGAACTGGTCTTCAATGGGTCTGACAATTATTTATTAATAAATAATTTAATAACTTTTGTGAAAAACTGAAAATGTGACAAAAATAAGTCAATGTTCAGCTAAATGTTGCACTGCTCGTATTAAAATGCCTTAAGTAAAATAAAAATGTCATATACATAAATATGATACTATACACATCAATGGCAGAATCAAACAGCAACAATTGTTACATCTCTACAACCACAAAGGAATCCTGGTTGCAGTTAAGAGAATAGTTGTAGTTTCACTTCCAAAACCAAAGTCATATTGCCTTCCAAATACTAGGAAGTTATCCTATAATACTAGGGCTGCACAATCAAATAAAATATCAAATAAATCTATGTGCTGCATGTTTCAGAGTGAAGCGCAGCACTGTATTCTTACACATGAGCATTATCTGCTGGTGTTTCATTATCCACCAGTGTTTGCAGGCAGCGTCTCAAAATCACTTGATTCACAGTAAATGCTAAGCCACACGAACTCTGCATCTGCATCTGCATCTGCTGTGAGTTTGGGGCACTTTAATATGCATTTGGGAAAGCAATATGCACCGAAACATCTTCTCATTTGAAGTACTTCTCAATGTGTAACTTTACAGAGGTAATGTAAAAATAAATAATTAAATTAATTAAATAATAATTATTATTATTAAATATGCAATTGTTATTTTTACAATGAAATATTACAGTAGTAATATTGCTTACTTCGTTTTTTAGTATTTTTTTAAAATATTTTTTTGTATGTAGTAATAATATTTGATTTTAATTTGGCCAACACTTTGTGATGTATATATCAATATGGCTATTATTATTATTATTATTATTATTATTATTATTATTATTTACTCACTCATATTGATGTATACATCACAAAATTCTGGCCAAAATTTGCTGCCCTACAAAACAAGCACAGCAAATCTAATTTTTTAAACAGCATTTTAAATCTCATTCTCAATTCTTATCCCCAAATCATGCAGCCCTAAGAAATGCATTTTGAGATTAGATTTAGCCTTAGATTTTAGTCAAAAGCAGCATATAAAGCCAAAGTAAAAAGTATTGGAACTCTCCTGTTTCTATTTTGTTGAACACAGCCTATAACTCAATTATAAGCAAACAAGTACTAAATCTACATTCACAGATTTACAACTACAGAATGAGTTCTACATGATCTCCAGTTAAACGTGCAGTTTAGTAACACAGAACATCTTACAACATAAAAACAAAGCCATTGTACAAAAACAATAGCATCGGCACGTCAATGCAAAAGCCTGAAGTCAAAGCTTAGATCACAGCCTTCTGGTTTATCCAGACAGTCTGTTTGTGCACATACTCTGCCTCTTTAAGCAGGTGATGTGAAGTCAAGCAGCTGCGTCAATGACTCAAACAAAATATGTGACCGTCATAAAATGCATTACAAAATCAGGAAGTAGCCACCTTTTTTAAATATCTTTTTGATTAATCTGCTGTTCAAAGTACATGTTGTAGCTCTTTGGGTTTGACAGCGCAGATTAATTCTCATGCCCGCCCAGTACTCAGACCTTGATGGAAATCATTTAGGTGGTCTATCATGGACTGTAATTGGGTTTTCTAAAAAGATTATTGCTGATAAAAACGTTACTATAACTTAGCAAGAGCGGATTTTGGCAGATAAGCGCATTGCTAACTGCTATATATATGCTCTACTTATGAAGATGTTTCTTTCTTCAAAACTGGGCAGTAAGTGACCTTAGGCCTCAGCAAAGTGACAAGTATGCAGTACAACTTTGTAAACACCCAAAGGTTTAGTCAACTGTCTGCAAGCTTAGTCAAGTGAAGATAAAAATCCATTTAAAAGATAATGAGGTAATGAATGTTTTTAAAAAAATCTAATAAAGAAAGAAAGAAATGAATGAATAAATAAATAAACATTGTAGATATTTTTCTCAAAATATTATATTTAGATATTCTTGGTATATTTAGATATTCTTCTTTTTGGACACAAAGTATGGTTGGGATGAACAATTGGTCAGTTATGTACAAATGAATGACTAAATAGGCATCCAGTGCTAAAACATGGTGTAGCATATATCAAAGATGGCAAATGTAACACAGAGGCAGTGGCGTTAGGATCCATGTGCAGCTTTATTAGTTCACAAGGCAGGTCATACAGGCATAGATCGGTAACTGGTGTTAGACACAACGAAGGCTGGGATTAGTCTCTGGCATGGGGCATAGTGGGAATTGGAGTCCGAAAGGGTCGCTCAGTACTCCGGTGATGGTTCCCTCTGGTGGTGATCGGAGGGAGCCACAGAGGCTGAATTTGTGACAGAAAATACCTGTCTAATATCAGAAATTCTGAAGAAAAACACAGGCAATCCAATATATCAGCTAAACTCTACAATGTTTAGACATTGAATGAACCTTTAGAATAATCAATCAGATGTCTCAGGATAAAAATTGACTGCATACATTTAAGTGGACAGCCGGATCACACAATACTCTTAAAAAAGGCTACAAAAGCAGCAAAAGTGGTACTCACTGCAGAGCCAAATTGGTCAAATGGGTGGAGATTGATCGAGTCCAGCTCCACCTCTGTGGACCTAATGGGTGGAACTTTATCTAGTTATGTTTAGGGACAGGGTTATTGTTTAGGGTTAGAGTGTGGTTGGAACTTCAAGCTCCACCCATTATATCGAAGAGGAGCTGGATGTCCAGCTACACTCAATGGCTCTGCATCAAGCACCTTCTCTCCAAAAGGTGGATTTTCACAGTGATGCCAAAGAACCTTTCAGTGATCAGTTCTTAAAAGACCCATTTTGTCTAGTGTGAAGAACATCTGAATAATCTAAAGAACCTATTTCCACTATAAAGAACATTTTGTGAAATTGTAATTTTCCACGGAAGTTAAAGGTTTTTCATGGAACCATCAATGCCAATAAAGAACTTTCATTTTTAAATGTGAATGTTAAATTAGTTTTTCCAACTTTTCTGACAATGAACAAGTGCTCTGGAAAGGCAAAGCCCTGCTGAATAGCGTTAGGCATCTATTAAAGCACTGAACTATCCAACACAGAGATGTGCTATACCTTTAAGTTACAGAATATAAAGCAAGGGGAAGATAAAGCAAGAGCTGAAAATGCTTTTAAGAGCCTTACATGCGAAACACTGGCATTCACACCAGATTACGATCAAATAAAGGCACCTGTACACAAACATTTGTCTTAAACGTGACATAAATCTCAAAAACCTGACTTACAGGTACATGACAAAGGTACACAATGGCAGTTTAAAGAATTGAGGTGGGTGATGTTTTTTCACCGCTGCCTACACAAGGACTCTCCGCCTATTGTGAAATTATACTAAAATCTATTCAGTTTAACAAGCACACACACACCTGCCAAGTTAGTTTCCTCCTAGGAGGAACGAAAAGGAGCAACAAATAACCGATAAATAGTTGTATTATAATGTAATATGCATGATTGCGTAACCATGAGGGCATCCTGCAAGTCTGTCACTTCATGTTGATGACAATTTCTTAGAATTGGTGAAAAATTCAATGATGTTCTGGCAATGTTGTCATCATTTACTCACCCTCATCCTCATCTCAACACCATTGATGATTTTTTTTTGTTGTTGTTCTTTTTTGGAGCTTGGCAGTATAAATCACCATCAACTTTCCTTGTGTGGAAACTAGAGGCTCCAGAACCTCCTTTTGTTTTTCATGAAAAAACAAAAAAATAAAATCATGACACTGAGGTACATAAATGACAATATTTGCGTGGACTGTTGCTTTCATTGTATGAGGCTACTTCAAATATAGATTTAGACAACCGACTCAAGCTCATTTGCACACCATCCTGCATGAAGGCCCTCCACATATCAGATGCTCACAGAATGTGTCAACCCACAAACTCACAAAAATCACAACACATAAACACAAGCTTGTTATTTTCCAAAACCTCTTCCTCAATCGGTCTTCAGCTGAATTGGGGTGATGATGTGTACCATGTGTTTGTCAACTGACAAACAGGTTGTTCAGGGAGGTTACAAATGGTAGCAACCATGACAGGAAGTGGTTTTATCACATCGATGTTGTCCTCTGAAAAGCACACTCAAGAGGAAGTGGTCTGACAGAGAGGCAGCGTTGCTCTCGCAGCCAAAAGAAAATATAGCTGGCACATTATTACAATACAGCAAGATCACCGGAATGTCATGACGTTAAACTTCGCCGTCCTTCTGCGATTATGTACCGCTTGCCTCTGATGGGGACAAGGTATTCAGCCACTGAAAACATTAAACGCTTGCTTAGCAGTGAGCTCTTTGATTTTTGTCTCATTAAAAAGGTTTTACACTTAAAGAAAAGAATGTACAATATGTTTAAAGTAATGTATAGACTCACATGTGATGAAGACTCACATGAGAATCACATAAGATCACATGACCAGCCAAATACTATTCACTTTGTCTTGGAAGCCTTCCCCTAACTGAGCACATTTCCTCACAGAATACCTTAATCATGTCTGACTGCAAATGGCGCATTTCTACAACGGCAAACGTTTGCTTTTGTGTTAAGCTACATCCACATCACTAGGTGTCAATAAGTCCAAGATGACTGCCAAACTGGCCAGTGCCAGAAATAAAATATTACTAAATACATCTTTAAATTCACAATGAAAAAGTAGCGGCAGATTTTTATTTTCTTATGTACAGTAAGGATGTGCAAGACTAGTCGGCTAAATGGAACTGCAGCTGATGGTCGACATTGGAAATACTCAACTAGTGTTTTATTTTATGTTTTAAAAACAATAATTATTTAAAAATAACTATTTTGAAAAGTTTTGTTGACATTTTTTCATGTTATCTTCCTATAACGTTTAATAAAATAGTGTTTATAAGCACAGCACTGCTTTGTTTAGAGGGGCAACCATGGTAACCACTGTATTTTTGCTTGTCTAAAAGCGCCACCTACTGTCAGAGAGTGAATTTGCATTGTCATTCAACCCATCTGACAACTAGTTGGTTACAAATTTTCTATTTAAATGGCAGTGAAATTAGTCGTAGAGCACATCCCTACTGTACAGTGATGTACATCCAAGTGTAACGAATTTAAAAAATAAATAGGGTGAATTTTAATGTATGCTGACTTCAAGCTAACATCTTGAGAAAATATTTTATGCTTGTAACCAGAATCTAAAATAACATGTAATTGCAATTATGATACAAATTAAAATAAAATAAAAATAAAATGTACAACCTTCCCATGAGACCTCATTACATTGGGAGGACATAGGACTCATTCTACGGTCAAATGACTTGCATAATAGGTGAGGAGAGCTTTAAATGAGTTTAAAATCGAGCAAGGCCTCATGAGCCCAGAGAAAAACAAGCAAATTTTCAACCTTATCCATTTAAAATCGCAGCAGACAGTTGCAAGCAGAGGCATTAAAATGGGTGCTTCAAACAAGATTCAAAACACTGGAAAGCATTGTGCTGTCAAACATGCAGGGGGAAACTAACTCATAAATATGGGTGTGCAAAAATCACATACATTACGCCTTTTATCCTTGTTTCACAGAAAATCACATTTATATCCGTGTAACTGTGGAAAAAGGCTGACCCATACGCCTGCTGCAACAAGTCAGAGGAACAAGTCCATCTACTTTGCATGTCTGGTATGGATCCCTGTTAGCTGTACGTGTGAAGTTATTAATAAATGGGAATGAAATGACAAAGGGTTCCTTTTTAGATTATAAAATGAATGAGATCTAGAGAAACACTGCCAGCTATCTGGAGAACTTTGTGCCAAGACCAGCAAGTCCAGACTGGAACACTTTTGAATAATTCACAAAGCTTATTTTCCATGCAATCTGCTAACTATATTTTTTAAAGAGTGCGAGTGCCAAATTAAAACAGTGATCTGCAAGTAGACATTTCTCTATGGTGACCCCTGGTGTTTCTTGTATCCTGCACCTGCTGTTTTGGTTACCATGGTAGCCATTCATAAAGAACACTTGCAATAGTGAGGCATTACAGCTGACTTCAGCTGCTGACCAGTGAAGTGGCCATAATGACAGAGCTTCAGATGGAACACATGGATGCCCAACTTCAACATGTTGTTTTAATCATTTAAAATAATTGCTCTCAAAAATGTGCAAGAGTGCATTGTGGCCTTTGTATGCACCAGTCCGCCAGAGGGTGTTGCCAGTATAACCATCCTTAATGTGGAATGTACATTTATTTTCCATTCATAGTGATGGGAAGCTCGAATCATTTCTGTGAATCAGGTTATTCCAGAATAGTTCCTTTCAAACGGCTAAAAAAATTATTCAGTGATTCTTTTAAGTCATGACATAATCAAGTGGCCCCTGACATCCTTGCATGGCATATTACATATTCTAAATGTCTCAGAAAATAAAAATCCATGGGTACACACATATTAATGATGATAACAATGTAATTAAAAAAGTAAAAAAATCAGTGGTCTGAGGAGCAGGACATTATCCGTTAGGTTTAGAGACATTTTAACCCTAAAACACAAAGCAAAATACGGGTAGAAATTAATATGGAAAATATTAACACTGCACATTTGGATACTGTTTTTCTTTTATTTTTTTTCTTTGCTTTTCGATTAAGCATTATTAATAACAGCTTGCATTGTAATTTCATGGGCCCCAGTTCACTTTACAACCACGATTCAGCTCATAAAAATAAAAGTCATAAAACTGATGATAAAACTGTCAACTCTCAAACTGTAAACATACAATTCTCTATTCTCTAGTCAGTGAATTGTTGACGAGAGACCTGCTCGGATCGATTCGTGAACAAATCGTTAGGAGATCCGACTCAAAAGAACGATTCGTTCGCCAATCGGACATAGCTAATTCACAAGTAAATCTAAAGCATTTCAGCATACAAAAAAAATGCATATTTTAAATAAACTCTAAACGATTCAAGTATGTAGTTCAAGTACCTCGGCATTGTAATTAAAGATTTAAAATAAAAAATTAGATAACACATTATATTCTCTGTATTGCTGTTAATTTATTTAAAATACACAAACTAAAGAACTTGCAAACTCAAATTGCATATGAATAAAAGACTATCTGTATAATGAGAAGAAAAAGAGAAGTAAGCAGGAAGAGAATGGCATTACCTGACTCACACAGGTAAACTAGAATTAGGCTACACATAACTGTAAACATCAAATTGACCTGTTGTGATGAACCATAGCGTTATGCTTAGCGAAAATATCATCAGTCCTTTTCATCACAATTTTCAGTCGCTTCATAACAACATACTGATGAAATATTAAGTGAGCGTCAAAATGTTTTCACTGTGTACGTGCAAGCGCAACCTTCCCAAAAAAATAACCACGGACGCACTTCCTGAAACTGTTTCAACACAAAGCGGATAGGAATTATGGCGAATATGCTTGCCTTTTAACTATATGCAGGATGCGACATAATATTAAATGACAGTGGCAAGTTTGCGACAACATAAACTCCGAAGCCAACAGGTGTCGAGTGGCTCGCGCGATCGCCCGCTCGTGACTCACCTTAGTATAATATAACATCCACAGCTCGTACAGTCGCTCTTTCGAAGCCATTCTCCCTCGCCCTTCTGCGTGTTTCTTCCACTTAGGCGTTAGTCAGACCATCTGAATATACATTCCACAAACGAAGGGGCCATGGATTGACTCAGCAAAGATCCAGGGAATACTGTTTGCTAGAAACTGCATGCTGCTGTACAGCTGCCCACTACCTGGTTGCCAAGCGCTGCCAAAGTTGCATGTCTTTTAGATGGAAGGCGGGTCAAAAGGACAATTCCGAGCAAAGAAACTAGAGAATGTAGAGAGCAACATTTGAGAAATATCGCGGTTTAGGCGCTTGGATAAATGTGCATTTCTCCTGGAGGAATTCTAGAGGAGTTTAACGCACTTGTCTGTGCACGCATTACCCTGCCCGCGCTCCACTCCCCTCCTCTCGAGCGATACAGTGGCAGCAGAGAGCAAAGCAAGAAATAGCCGGGAGGAGTTCAGCCTCAAAGCTGCACAAGATGAAGGGAAACCATTGAGCATCGTAGTGCCACAGCTGATTGTGAGAACTAGCCAGGAATGGAATGTGACACTGGAGCGCAGGAACTTCTCCTGGTGATTTGGTTTGTAGAAAACACATTTTCAATAAAAAGTAGGCCTGCATATATAAAGGTCAGAATCAGAATATTACTGAATATTAGAATCAAGCTACACAATAAACAGATAGATAAAACAAGACATAACAATTAAGTATAAATGTATAAACATGCATTTTTTCTTGTCATCTCAATTCATTCCAAAGATTTGGAAGTTCTGTCATGCTATTAGATAGTGCTGCACGATTATGACAAAAATCATAATTGTCGATTATTCATTTGAAATTGTAGTTGCGATTATTAATTTACGATTAAACGAATTATGTTTACACCTTGGTTTGAAGCAACGGCATGCCGTATTTTTATATGAAAATAAACAAGCTGAAAACACTAACTGAATTTTTTTTATTGCTTTTCTATAGTATTAAGCCTCAAATGTCAACTATACATCGGATTGGTTTCTCTTTAAATAAAAAGGTAAAAATATGCATGGTATTATAATGTTATACTAAAACTAAAATTAAAACAATGGAAAACCCTTAAGATAACATGTAGAAAGAAAAAAAAAAGCATCTTAAGCATGCAGAATAACATAAGTGGACTTTTGAACGATTATGTAATTGTGGCATCCGTAATTGTAATTGCGATTAGAAATTCGATTAATTGTGCAGCCCTAAGGGATAGTTCACCAAAAATGAAAGAAGCCTTGAGTCTTGTTCGGGGATGAGGGTTTGTTTGTCCTGGCTGTGCAATGCATAAAAAATGTGTTTATGTATAGTGAACGCTGTTTGAATATTTGATGTTTCCATCTTGACTGAAATTTGCACATTGGGACATTGGCTCTGCCTCTGATTCGTTGTATCTCGGGGTAGAGGTCTGCATTCCCGCGGGACCGACCGGATTTTAAATTCCCGAATAAAACGCCTTAGCGGTCGGCAACTCTGGTGTCATTTGAACGGGAGCGGGCGGTCTATCAATACCCCGTTCCCGACGTCCATTTAGAACAGCATATCTGCGCTTTATTCTTATTGACCACCGGTACAGCTTGCGCTCAGGATGCACGCGCTGCACGCATGCTTTAAACGTCAAGCGTTTTATTTGCTGGGTCTGTGCGCAGCATGTGCATAACGATGCTCAGAGCAGGCTGTACCTGTGGTAAATATACGGCCCTCAGACAGAACAGGCAGGTTGTCGATGAGTGACAGAGCAGAATAAGGATGGAGCAAAGTGTGGATGCGTTCAAATCGGTTTTGTTTATATTTTGCTTAGCCTACACTCTAAAAAATGCTGGGTTAAATATAACCCAGCGCTGGGTTATATTTAACCCAGCATTTTTTAGAGTGTATAATTTACTTTTTCAAATAAGTACACTCTAAAAAAGGCTGGGTTGTTTCAACCCAACATTGGGTCAAATATGGACTAACCCAACCGTTGGGTTACATTTTCTACATAAAAATTTTAACCCAAAAGTTGGGTTAGTCCAAATTTGACCCAAAGTTGGGTTGAAATAACCCAGCATTTTTTAGAGTGTAACGCAAGTTTGTTTTTTTCCCCAATTTATTGATTGACAGCTCTCCTGTTCCCATGTTGAGAAATCAGAAGATGTTACTGTAGTTCTAAAATAAATATGAATATGCATTAATTCATCTCACTCACAAAAAAAAACACAGATTCAGTATTCCTCAAAATGAATAAAAATAAGGCAACTCAGAATATGACGCAAACCTGCAATAATTAAATGTTAAACAACACAAATATCCTTTATGTATTTAATCCCATTCTATTAACCAATGTCTTTGCTTCTGACCTTCGATGATCCAGTTCAACCATAATAATAAGCACAAATTACTCTAGACCAGTGGTTTTCAACCTGTGGGCCGCGGCCCACTATTGCAAAACATTTGTGTGTCTTTTTTTATTGCTGAAGTGTGTTGAAATTTTTTCTTCTGCAATTTATTTATTTTTCTCTGCAACACTTTTCCTACTGTGTTAATAGAAAAATGTCAAATGAATTTAGCATTTTGACAAGATTAATAAAAATAGCTAATAGGCTATTTTTGTACAACCTACATTTTTATTTTTTTTCTCTCTGCGGAATATAACCTTGCCTGAGTGGGCGGGAGCGGCACTAAAAAAACAGTCCTCTCGGGGTTTTGCTGTGATTTTGGATCATAATTGGGATTTGTCACATTGCTCATGTTAATTAGTTGTAATTTATTTGAACTACAGGGGTGGACACCTTTGGTTGGAGAGCCTGAAAACGCTTTGGAGGCACAAGTAAAACCAAAACACACAGTGTCATCATTATTCTACACAACACACTGCAGTAGTATTTATTCTCCACAAAACAAATTCTCAGTTCACCATTTAGAAACAAACAGGATCTAGATGAATTGGTATAGAGAACAAACCACAGTAATTCAAGGAAAAGCTATTGACAGAGTGGTATCCACAGAATTTATATAGGAAGAAAATAAAAGTGTTTTTTTTCCCTAATACATGCATTTGGCCTGCCATGTCTTATGAAGTATTAATATTCCTTCTTGTCGTTTTTATCACAAAAACAGTGTGACTTGACGAGTTAATTTTCCACAACTCAAGCTTTTGAGAGTAAAATATCACAATTTTACATTCAAAATCATTCAAGATCCATAGTCATTGGATCTCTTGAGCACCCATGCAAACTCTATGCAAATAAAGTTGTGTTGGTAAAGAGACTGAATGATCCATTTATTGTCTTGCCCGTTTTCATTTGGCACATTTGTTTTTGTCTATAAGTGCATGTGCAATGACACCACCACATTTAGCATAATTCTATAAGGTCTATTGTGTTTGGTGCCTTACTGGAACAACAATATGGTTTTGACTGTAACCTTCTGACATAGATTAAAAGATACCACAGCTTAAACAATGCATCCTTTCTATTACCCCTTTTACCAATATGTGCCCATTAACTTTAAACAATAAAATATTAAAAAATTTTACTCATTTTAATAATTAAATAAAATTATAGTCTAAGAGAGAGTGGGTCATACTGCACAATTTGTATTAATCCCATTGCTAAGTGCATCTTTGTGACTGTTTGGTCACTGGGAAGAGGATGGACCTAGAGGCAACTGTATTGCTATGGCAATGCCCTACATTCCACACCATGTCATGTTCGGGGTGTTTGTTTGCCTGTTTGGGGAACTTGTGTGGGTCATTTTTTTCTATTCAGAAGAGTTGTGATTTCTGATTTTATTTATGCATAGAGCTGTGTGTGTTCATGTATTAAAGGAACACTCCACTATTTTTGAAAATAGGCTCATTTTTTCAGCTCCCCTAGAGTTAAACAGTTGAGTTTTACCGTTTTCGAATCCATTCAGCCGATCTCCGGGTCTGGCGTTAGCACTTTTAGCTGTAGCTTAGCATAGATCATTGAATCTGATTAGACCGTTAGCATCTCGCTCAAAAATGACCAAAGAGTTTCTAGAGTTTCAAGAGTTTTCTTAGTACACGATGTAACTACAGAAGTCTTTCCCTCAATCATCTACATCATGGCCTCTGTATGCACATCCATTACCACTGTCTGATTTGATCTCCATTACTGAACAAAGTAACATGGGTAAAATTGGCAGCATACTAACTGATTTGGTAATCGACACCTTTATCATTGAACGCTCTGAGTGGTGCACCCCAATTGATGGTTCTGGTATCAAAATTACAACCCTGCCAGACAATTTGTTTAGAGTTTACTATGCCCTATTGCTGAGACAACGAAAAGATGCTAAAGATGACAAATGGCCGAAATTGTTAAAGTTGGAAATGGCCAAAACACAGACAATTAGGGGTGGTAAAGAGTATGTTTTCATGATGATTTTTGGGGATTCCAATTGTACCAAACCACAAGGTGAAGCTGGTGCCAAGTGCACGATTATAGAACCACTGGGAAAGCAGATTGCTATTCACAAGCAGTGTATGTCACTACAGAAATTGTTCTTACCCTCATTTTAATTCCTGGCATTTGCCTACATACAACAATGCTGAATCAAGCCATCCATTTGCTCTTAATGTGAAATTCGAGGGGAATTCTTCCTGGTGCATTGAAGGGAACGGGGTAAACAATTCCAAACTAGGAGTGCGTCGTCTCCAATTTTCCAGATGTGACAAAACTCTTCTGATAATGACAAATGAAACACTCATTGCTCCTAATGGTGCACACTTTGTTTGTGGTAACAAAGCTTATCCATTCCTTCCTAAGGGATGGAGAGGTAGATGTTATTTGGCCTACCTCTTACCAGCAATGCGAGTAGTGTCAGAGGATTATGTGAAACAGCATTTAATCATGACACATTCTAAACGTTCAATTTCTGAAACTGAAAAATGGTTAGGAAGATTTATTCCATTCTTAGGAGTGACTGATTCACAAAATGAATTACAAGCATTGCATGAAGCATTTGAGGCTACAGCCAATACCACACTCATTTCTATTGCTAATATTTCAGATGAAGTAAGGGCAATGAGAAAGGTTGTTTTGCAGAATCGAATGGCCCTTGACATTCTGCTAGCCTCTGAGGGCAGGACATGTAAAGTCATTGCAACTGAGTGTTGCTCGTACATTGCAGACAATACTGGAAAAGCGGTCCACAATCTAGCTAAAGTTTTGCATGAACGAATAGCTAAACTTAATGAAGATCATGGTCTTTTCTCATCTGATTGGGACACATGGTTTAAATCAATATTGGGGCCACTTTGGAATCATTTAAAAGCACCTTTGGTGGTCACTGTTTCAGGAGTGTTTATCATCTTGCTCTTGTATATTGTTGATTTGTCTTGTAAGACGCTTGACTGTCACAGGGCCATCAAGGCCATCACCCAGTGTTAGACACACTCCCCCAACCGATGCTGGTACGCAGCATGACAGAAATGACCTGTTCTTTTAAAGGAACACTCCACTTTTTTTGAAAATAGGCTCATTTTCCAACTCCCCGGGAGTTAAACAGTTGAGTTTTACCGTTTTCGAATCCATTCAGCCGATCTCCGGGTCTGGCGGTAGCACTTTTAGCTGTATCTTAGCATAGATCATTGAATCTGATTAGACTGTTAGCATCTCGCTCAAAAATGACCAAAGAGTTTCTATATTTTTCCTATTTAAAACTTGACTCTTCTGTAGTTACATCGTGTACTAAGCCCGACGGAAAATGAAAAGTTGCGATTTTCTAGGCCGATATGGCTAGGAACTATACTCTCATTCTGGCGTAATAATCAAGGAACTTTGCTGCCGTACCATGGTTGCAGCAGGCGCAATGATATTATGCAGCGCCTGAAAATAAGATAACTTCCGTCAACATAACCAACGTGACCTGCTGTTACTTGTTCTTTCTTTTTTGAACCGACCAGAGCATATAGTAACCTATTGGTTATCTGTATTACATATTTTACTGTCATGATGTTTTAAAGTCTATATGCAGTTGTAAACTATTAATTTTATTGTATAATATTTTTTAATAGTTTAGATTTTTTTAAAATCAGCCATTTATCAGTTTTCAGCCATAACATGAAATGATTAGCTCACAGTGCTAGCTAAAATATTAACGTATAAATCACCATCCACTTTCCTTGTGTGAAAAACAGAAGCTCCGGAATCACTTTTTGTGTTTCATGGAAAAAAGAAAATTATATGACATTGGAGTATGTAAATGACAATATTTTTGTATATTTGGTGATTTTTCAGTAGAAAGCAAATACACATCCTTCTAAGCTCATGTACATGCATAAAAGTATTGCACAAATCAGAATTTACAGAGTCGATCACCAAACTCACAAACATCCGGAGTCCTGCATATGTCACTAGTATCAGTGCATTCCGAGTAACTTAATAATCAAATGATAAAGGTACCATAATTCTATATGCACAGACTAATTTTTTTTACTTTTTTTATTATATCAGGAATGTGATATTATCATTATATTGTCACTTTAATTAGTAATTGTATTATAGTATATATAAATGTGTTATTTACATATTTACAGGTAGTTTATAAATGTTCAAGTCTGACAAGTTGAGTAGCAAAATCGATTTTTTTCGGTGCTCTTCTAGCAAGCGCTGAACAGACTGCATAACCGATTACAGATTCACCAATCCTGCTACCCGTGCTTTATTTTTCACCATGGAGAAACCTGTGGGTGCTTTACAAGAGCAAGCTTTGAAAAGGAAAGAAAGATTAAAAGCTCTACGAGACCGGCAACTTCAAGTGAGTGTGATAATAAATGTTAATTTCTTACCGGGGAAAATGCGCGCTCACGGGCAAACAGGCTTTAGTTAGCGAGTTAGCATAACAGTAAAGCATTGTAATGGTTTATACGCAATTTAGCATCAGTTGTCATCAAGAAAATTATTTTAATAGTTTTAGCTCTGGTCTTTTCCACTATTTTTCTTTGAATGCATTTATTATTATCCAAGGAAGGACGTTTAGCTTTAAATAATATTAGCAGTTACTCGTCAATTGTTTTTGTATTTTGTGCTTGAATGATTATTACACAAATACTGTTTTTTCCAAGCACTGTTTCAGACTTGACTGCATTACACTAATAAGTGTAATACACCAATAATATGTAATAAGTAGAATACGTCCCTTTTTAATTCAGTGATGCCTTCACATTCAGTTACACTGTACAAAAGTTTGAACAGCAAACCAGTTTAGGCTGGGTTGAGTTTTTTTTCTTTTTTCTCATGTATACTGAAACAAAAAACAAACAGTGCTGGTAACTTACAGAAGAGAGAAATAATCAACACGGTTAATGGAATGAGGATTTGTCCTCTCAGTATAGGCTACAATAACATAACTAGATTCAGTGCTTTCCTGTCACTGCCTTAAGTTTTACCTTAAAAAAATGAGGAACAAGTCAGTTATTATCAGTGGTAATCGGCATGCCACAAATGTTGTTAGTTTAACTTTGAACCTGGGAAGTTCCTTTTAACCCTGTTTGAATATTTGTTTTTTGTTTCCTTAAATGTGCACAGTAGGGCTTTGGCTCTGATTCACTGCATATGAGAGCTCTCATGTCTTTTATTGTATCTTAGTCTTATTAGAGTTTTGGATCATCATTTGGATTTGTCTCTTTGCTCATAATAACTAGTTGTTTTTTAACTACAGGGACAGGCATCTGAGGATGGAGAGCCTGAGAGAAAAAGAGCTCTGGAGGACTCTGAGACAGAGGACAGACACAGGTAAAAAAACAAAATACTCACAGCTATAAAATCTTGTGTTATTTATACATAAGGATACTAACTAAATTCTAAGTTCTACCATTTAGAAACAAAAAGGACCTAGCTGAATAGACTGCCTGTTCTAAATGGACAATAAATAACAAAGCTGTACTCTGTTTACATGATCTTAAGAAGGGCTGTGAGATAAAGGTCTCTCTCACTCTCAGCTCTATTTCAGGCTCAAGCCAAGGCCTCAAGCTCTTTGCTTTTTTTTTTCTTTTCATTGTTTATGTTCAAATTCACAGAACCCTTGTGCTCGCCTCCCTGAGCTCAAGAGGTGTTTTTGCATTGACAGTTTGCAAAGGTTCCTAAACAATCATCACCCAATATCTGGAATACGTCTCCCTTAGTATATATTAAAGGAATAAAAACGCTCATGTCCTTCCAAACCTGTATGACAATCTTCTTTTATGTTCCTTAGAAGAAAATGATGCAGTTTTTGAACAACATGAGGGTGAGTAAATAATAGAATTAACATATTTAGCACTTAATAGATCCATAATTTTGTAGTTATAAGGCATTAACTTTGATTTTTGAGGTGATATTGGTGTCTGTCAGGGAGAGAATGTTTCAAGGTGTGTCTCCTTAAACATGCATTATTAAAATGGCAACACAGTTTGGAAACAATGAGAGGTAATTCACCACCCAGCAAAAAAAACATTGAGTAAACTAGTCATAAAAGGTTTTTTTCATGATCTGTCTTTGATAAAATGGATCCAGAATGAATCAAAATGAACCTTAGATTTTAATACCATAAAAATTAATGTTTTCTTTCAAAAGTGATAGTAAAGACATTTATTAAAATAGATTCTGATGATTCATCAAGTCCTAAAAAAAAAAAAAAATCATAATTTCCACAAAAATATAAAGCAGCACAACAAAATTGGCAATTTTCAACATTGATAATAATAACAATGTTTCTTGTCAGAAAATCAGCATATTAGAATAATTATTAGGCTGCTGAAAATTCAGCTTTGCCATAATAGGAATAAATTTCATTTCAAAATATGCTGAAATAAAAAGCAGTAGTTTTGAATAGTAGTAATATTTCACAATGTTACTGTTCTTACTGTATTTTTGATCAAATAAATGCAGCCTTGGTGAACATAAAATACTTTAAAAACATTAAAAACAAATGACAGACCCCAAACCTTTGAACAGGGGTGTATTCCAGAAAGCACGGTTAACTTACCATCTGTTAACCGTTTACTCTTTAATCCTTGAGAATAAGAATCATATTGTTTGTTTGATGCTAATTATATATTAAGTCATATCAGATTTGTATGTATTTTTATTATAGAAATACATTATAAAAATGCTGGACCATGTGTGAGATGATAATATAAAATGTAATAAATATATATAATATAGTAAATTAAACATTTCCTTGTCATAATAGTGTTTTATAATTTATACAGATAACTGATATGCCAATAAAATATAATAACCATGGCTGCGTTTCCCAAAAGCTTCGTAAGCCTAAAAAGTTCGTAAAAACGATCGTACGACTGATCTTAATATTACGGTCTGTTTCCCAAAAGCATCGTAACTTAAGTAACTAGCATTAGGTTAACATTTCAATAAACGAGCGTTTACAATTACGAGCCATTCTGTAAGGTGACATTTCAGCTCTTGACAAATGGATAGCGACTCCTAAGTAGCACTTAAAGCACGGCTACGTGCGATTGCGTTAAGTGCATTTTTGGGAAACGCACGTGAAACAATAACGAACAATTGTAAAATGACTCGTAGAAAACGCTATTAAGTGCTAAGATCAATCGTTATCGAGAAACGCAGCCCTTGTTAGTTAGATACAATACAGTTATAGTGTATATGTGTGTATATATATATATATTTTTTATATATACTTTTGTTGGGCAACAGCTTGGTCTTTTTGTTTAAGCTGTCAAAATTCTGAAGTGAGGTGAGGCAGATAATGAACATCTGCTCAGCTTTTGAATGAAGCTCAGCCTTTCTCCTGTGTGCGCCAGAGAGTATTTTGTCACAACTTAGCAGTAGGGCAAATGTCAAATGTCCAACTTGACTCTGAATTTTCCCAAGCAAAGCAACCCATCTACAACCCAACCACATTGTTATTTCTGTTCTCTGCAAATGGGTTTTGTCAGCAGTCAGGATTTACTGTACCACTGCTGCCTATTTTAGGTTGAAGGAAACCCGATGATGGTCCCCTCGGTTGTTTTGCAGGCAGGCTCTGAAAAATGAGAGACCTTCCACCAAACTGTCAAGGCCCTCATTTCAGCTCCGTCCCTCTGAGCACTTCAAGAACACAAGAGCTTTTCCCCTGAGCATTAATCTGTCTTTCTGTATGTGATTAAATTAGAAAACAGGATACTGTTCTAGCCAATTCGCCCAATCCCTTGGCCACAAATGATTCAGGACTCCAGGATGTTTGAAATGCTCACTTAGAGTTTGACAAATGGCTGTTGACATTCTGAAAGTGTTGGATTGTTTGGCCGCTCTACTGTAGATGAGGAAAGCCAGTGGCCCTGTATTGTTCCAGTAGGTGGTCAGAAAGTCTTTTCAGAAAAGTTGAGGGCAGGGAGGAGTTCCCAGCTCTTTGTTTCAGTCTGTTGTTTTGAGTGTTTTTCCAAAACCCTTCAATGCTCTTGTTTTGGGTCATAATATTTGATGCAGTTTTGCAGGGCCTTGATAGGGTTTGGCTGTGAAATTAATTGAGTATTATTAAGGTAGCCATAGCAATGCTTGGTGTTTGATTACATGTTTTTTTTTTCCATTTCATTACGCTTTAGTTTGATAACCCTACACCCAAGAGCATTGAAAAGCAATAGTGACACAGCTGACATTAACAATCTGGTTGGTCCCAGCCCATCTAATTACATGGTTTGACTCTACTGGCTCTCATTTAGATCAAGCGGTGATGAATGTGGGCTTGTTATAGTCAGGTCAATGACAAATAAGTGTCCACGATAAAGAAGAGGAAACATTTTTAGAAATCTAGTGTAAAAACACATGTACATTTCCTTTAATGTTGTTTTTTGAAAACTTACAATTTTTATACTATTTTCAAGAAAAGTTTAATACTTAAACACTTAAAAGTAAGTTAAAATAATGATTAGAGCTTAAAATAAGTTCTGCTCTTCTGGTTTATTGACTCCAAAAATGTCATGTGGTGTAACCATCAAGTAAAACGTAATTACATGTTTTCCTGCTCTTAATAATTTTCAAAACATTTAAAATATTCCAATTTTGTTAAAAACCAGAGATTTAAGGCTTCATAGAAAGTGTTACCCAAACATTTTATAATGTTGTTCTAAACCCTGGATAAAGGTATGTTTCATATTTGTAATTTAGAATTAAAAATTCTAATTTACAAGATTCCTCTTCTTAATCGTGGACACTTTTATTTGTCATTGACCTGACTACAGCAGGTCCACATTCATCACTTTTTTTAAATGATTTATTCTGGTGATGAATGTGGGCCTGCTATAGCCCCTTTTCTGAGGACAAAATGGGCACACATCTCTGGAGACAAACCAGTAAGCAATTTGATTAAACAAATATGACTGTCTCCTGTAGGACAGTCTGAAACAAATCTTCACATCCATCTTCTGTCGATCATGCTGTGAAGAACCCTCTATGCTCCCCTGGAGATCCAGCAGCCAATTTTGCTGTAACTTGCAGAGATGTTAATAGACCTGGTGTTTGAGCGATGGCATAGTTGGGCTTGTTTCAGCCCCTCTCAGCTGTGAGGCCGCAGTCCCTAGATGCTACATGCTAATTAGCTAGTGCTACAAAGATGAAGGGACGCTTTGTACGCATGGCGAGCGAATGTACTCTGGATGCTATCACAGGCCGGATTCAGCGCTCAAATAGCACCAGCTGCTCACGGTCCAAGCTAAATGTTTATCTGCACTGCCACCTGCTGGTTACTGGTTTCTCCTGTGATTGATTGTGTGATCGCTTTTTAAAAATCTCCTCAAATAGGTTATAATGGAGGCAGTGACAAAACACTTGTTCATAACTGAGCGAATTACATAATTCTGCAATTATGTTTGCAGAGAGCTGAAGCTGAGGAATTACACGCCGGAGGACGAGGAGCTGAAGGAGAGACAGGTGCCCAAAGCAAAACCTGCATCAGGTGAGAACACTTCTGGCTTACCTGCAGGAAATATTACTGGATGTACCTTTAAATTATATTTTTAAATGTTATGCCTGCAAATTAAACAGACCGTTCAGTAATAGTCATGCTGGGTGATAATGTTGCAGCAGGTGATCAGGTGTTGGGTTACAGGTTGTCTGACTGGTCTTGTTTCGTATTACTGTAGTGGAGGACAAGGTCAAGGACCAGCTGGAAGCTGCAGACCCAGAGCCTGTGATTGAGGAAGTGGTGAGTGGATTTTTCCCTTGATACAAAGTCTTAGGTTTCAAACATGATGCCATATGGACAGCACCAGTGTTTCCTGAATATATACACTACCAGTCTAAAGTTTGGAATAATTAAGATTTTTTAATGAAAAAAATACAGTAGCATTGTGAAATTATTACAATGTAAAATAACTGTTTTCATTTTTAAATATATTTTAAAATGTAATTTATTCCTGTAATGGTAAAGCTGAATTTTCAGTTGCCATTACTCCAGTCTTCAGTGTCACATGATCCTTCAGAAATCATTTTGATATTTGCATTTGGTGCTCAATTATTAAAAATGGTTATTATTGTCAAGGTTGGAAACCATAACTCTGGATTCTTTGATTAATAACAAGTAAAAAAAACAGCATTTCTTTTGTAACATTATAAATGTCTTTACTGTCACTTTTGAATTCATTGCTAAATAAAAGTATTAATTTACAAAACACAGAAATGTTTCAAATGTGTTTGCAAACTTTTTGAAGTGTGAACTTGAAAACCTGTGAGTCTGAATTTGTGAGTCTTGTTTTGAACAATTCATTAAAAGAACCATATCAAAAGAGTTGTTTGTTCATTAATCAAATTACACTGGTTATTCTGTATATGTGCCCTGTCTTTATAGACTTGTATACTTGTCATTATTTTTAATTTATAAAGCAAGCTCACATTATAATTTCTTTTGTAGTGGCAAAGTGTTGTCTCCAACAGTGCAAGAATCACTGGGCAGCCCTTGCCTGAATTTAAACTAATGTTATTCTCTTTTTTTTCACTCTTGACTTGTGTTCTCAGGATCTGGCCAATCTTGCCCCCAGAAAACCAGACTGGTACAAACCTTCTTTTTTTACCGCTAAAAACACAATCATGCATCATATTCATTGAGATCCATTTTAGTTAAAATTTTCATTCATTTAATTGCTTGTGTTGTGTGTTTGTAATAGGGATCTAAAGAGGGACGTTGCCAAGAAGCTTGAGAAATTAGAGAGGCGAACACAGAAAGCTATTGCTGAACTTATACGTGAGTATGACCTGACACACTAACTGAGACTGAGGCCAGTCCGCACTAAGGACGATATCTATAATGATAAAAAACAACAACAACAATGTAGAACTGAAGCATTAACCCATCTCCACATCACTTCTTTTATCAGTAATATATTGAAACTGTAGTTGTAGAGCCTTTTTGCAATGAGCTCCGCCAGGGCTTGATGAAAGGCTAATTGCTGTGTGGGTTCATAAGCTCTGGAGATCTGATGTCTCTTTATGATATCATATATGGATTTCCTGTCCCTATACGCTCCTCTGGCACTGACTAGACCTAACATTACTACTATACTCTAGTTTTGCCTCTCAAACCCACAGTTAAAATGAAAACTCTGTAATATCTTAAAAACAAATATTTTGTGGATAACCAAATCAAAACTAGAGCACACAAGAGCCTTTGGTGAACCACATTCTTCATGTCCATAGCTTGTTTATGTCTGGGCATTTGTGTAATTCCACAGGTGAACGGCTCAAGGGAAGCGAGGAAGAGCTGGCTGGAGTGGTTGGAGCAGTTGGTATGGAAGAGGGAGACTCGGATTGAACTGTCTCGCACAACAGATTTTCTAGAAGTTTCCAGCCCATTTCCCATTACATAGCAGTGTGTGTTTAAAATGGATTTCTTATGCTGAGCTCAGCACGAGTTTACACACAACCAGATCAGGTGATTAGAAGTGTGAGTGTTTGTGTGTGAGAGAACGAGATACGGAAAGAAAGAATGAAAGAGATACAGGTGTTTTCCTGTTTTCATATGGAGTACACAAATAAGACTTTCTCTTTTTTTTTATTATTTTGTTGTTTATAAGTAAACAGTTCTTTCTTTTCCAAATTGACTCTGTCTTTTTCCTCTCTGGGCCTTATAATAATAATAATAAAAAAAACAATGTCAGTAGGCTTCTTTTAAAACAGAACCTGAATGCTGATAAAGAAGAGCTAAATTCGTATTTTCATGTTTGGTTTTTCTTCTTTCTCATTAATATGAGAGAGTTCTAAAATCAGACACATTACAGAGAAGAATACAATATCATAATTGATGAGAACAGTACAGATAAAACTGCAGTACATTATTCTGGCTTCAAGATATTTAGAATAAGTTCGAATAAATTAGTGTGTGTACTCGAGCCTCTTCAAGTACTTAATAAAATCAAGTAAAGTTTCGCTTAAAGGAGAGTTAAATCTTCTTCTTCTTTTTTTTCTAGAATTATTCTGCCATTATTTAAAAGATGCAAATTTTCAGAAACAAACTGATAGACCTACTTTACGTTTTTGGTTAAAAGATAAGTTGCATGGACAGCACACATCTTTAACAATAAAGTGCATTCCTCACCTCCCTCTGTAACATGGCTAAACCTAACAGACCAATATGACCTTTCACATTAAACCTAAACTTATCCTAATCATCCCAGAAAATTAATAATCATATATAATTTATTTAAATATATTGATATTGACATGTTGGATGTTTGTACGTTTATTATGTATTGATAATGGAAATATATATTAATGTTTAAGTAACATTTTGTTCTGTGTGGTCACTCTCAATTGGGCCAAAACCAAAAAATGAGATGCTCACCACTAAGAGGTGCTATTGCACATAATCTTGTGAAGTATAGATACATTCGTTCTTATCTTTAGCAGATGGTTTCTTATCCAAATCCTGGCTTTATTTCCTTCTTCAGTGACAGTAGTGCTATCAAATAACTCAAGAACCATCCAGTTCATGAATCACCACTTTAGGGGTTAAAAAAATGTGACCTTTCGGTTATTAGCCTGAATCTTGAAATGCTAACATACCACCTCCGTCAGAAATAAAATCAGCAAATGCTGATCTCGTGCAGTTTGGCTGAACTCACATCCTCTGAAAAGACAGACTGGCTGGTTCAACACACATAACAATCATAGAAGTCCACACCAACCATACACAAAAAATATATCGTTTTGCCATTACTTCCTAGACTATATATTATACCAAATAATTTCAAGGATTTTGAGTAAATATCAGTAAAAACTTCAAGCATTACACAATTAAGATATTGTGGCCTCTTGAGTAGTGACTCCACAAGTTTTTATGCAAGATTTACTGAAATATCATCACCAGTCTTCCCTGTGGAGAATTTTCTGTGATACCTTGAACTTATGGTGACAGAGAGCTTGTCTTGATATTGGTGGTGGTGGGTGTTTGTGAGACTTTGACATGCAGATCAACTGGTGGAGAAAAGCCATTGCTAGGTAGCGGGAAGAAACTGGAACTTATGTGGCATCACAGATGTTTCCAGAACTGTAGCCCTTGAGTAGGATTGGAAACCTCAGCCACGGGCTGAAAAGTGCAAGGCTTGTCCATCTGCACTTGAGTTGATGCCATTTCTGGTGTTTACTTGTGAGGGTTGATGGTATGCATTAATTTTTGCTTTCATTATGTCCACCCGTCTCGATTTTTCGTGCAGCAGGGCCCAGCTCCACCTTACACACTCGCTGGGCAAACTTTAGCGAGCACAGGGTCTCTCCAACGTTGCTCTCAAGAGAAGAAACCTAAAAAAAAAAAAAAATTTAATTGTACATGAGCATTGTTGTTCATTGGTGTTATTTACAAATTTACATTACTGTGTAGGAGGCGCTTTAAAGTGGAAGTGAAGCAGTCAGTCAAGTTTTCATTATTTAGTAAAGTGATTTCCACTTAAATTAAAAAATACATAACAAACACGATTAATGAAACCATTTTAAAGAAAAAGAATGTTACATTTAAATTAATTCTGTGCATTTGCTCAAGCAGACAAGAAAAAGGACTCGATTTGGTACTCGCGTGCGGTCCTAGCCGAGCGCTTTTTGCGTGTGTGTGTGTGCGCGCAAAGAAACAATCTGTCACAGCGCGCGATTACCGCATTGACATCTCTTTCGTGCCGACTCGCTTTTGAATGGCTCAAAACGCTTTAATGTTTAAACTGACAAGGCTTAAAACACATGAGAGTGATATAGCAGCACTAGCCCGATCATTCAGATAGGTGATTAAACACTGCATTGTCCTAACAGCAGGTACATTCTTGAGACATGGGACAAAACAGGTCCAGCAAGGGTAACTGCTATTAGGTTTAAAAAATAAAAATATTTTCAATTTTAAATGTCATGAGGGATTAATAATAGAATGTATTTAACACAATCCAAACGAAAAATCCATTGGTTTTGTGAAAGAAATGCCAAATTTGTCAACACCGTCAGCTGTCACCACCATAAGATTTTGTGTTCCAATGATATATCAAAATACTTAAATGTGACTCTTGAATAAAAGCTTTATAAACAATAACATACGCACATTTTGTTAAAAAAGAGAAAAGTTGGGAGGTTGTATCAAAGCATAGCTCAGTAGCTTAGTACATATAAGATACATAAATGTCGTTTCATGCAGTAAAACGTTTTATTTTTTCAATTTTGCACCTGTTTTGTCCCACTTCTCAAGAATGACTAAGGTGTTACATACAAATACTGGCGAACGAGCCAGTGTAATGCAAATATGTCTGAAAGGTCTGACATAACAAGGTTTGTTTACATTACGTTGCGCCTCGCGTTATGAAAACAATGTTTGGGATATAATAATCAAAACTTCGTGATATAGGCCTAGATGATGTGATATAGATAGTGTTATAGATATTTATGTTGAATATTCATCCAAATTATGGTGAAAACCAAAATACTGATGTGTTAAAATAACATTTATGTGTTCAAAAAATAAAGAAATGCTTATATTACTTCACTGGCCAACGGAACTAACCAACCATGTGACGTCACACGCGGTGGTAATGCAAGATAATTTAATTTAAATAATTATAATTATATATATATATATATATATTATAATAATGCAAGATGGTGGCGCCCTTGCTCTAAAAGCTATAACAAAAAAGAAATTTTTCTTTAAAATGGTTACATTAATCGTGTTTATGTATTTTTTAATTAGGGTGGAAATCACTTTACTAAATAATGAAAACTTGACTGACTGCTTCACTTCCACTTTAACACCAACCAACTCTGGGTTACTGTCTTTTTAAACCCCGCTTTTAACCCTGGACTATGCTGCCAGGGTTATCTAGTGAGTCTCGGTAAATCTTTGTACCTGAACAACCATGGCGGTTTTGTTGCCTTTTCCCAGTGAGTTCTGCAGCAGGTAGGTGAGTCGTGAGTTCCTGAAGGGTATGTGAGTGTGGTGGGCCTTCAAGGCCTGGATCACATCTCCTAGAGCCAGCAGTGAGCGGTTGATATTCTGGGCTTCCTTCAGTCTCTCCCCCTCTGCCCCAGACTTCCACACCCTTTCAGAACCAGCCAAATCCACAAGATTCAGCTTGCCTGCAAAAGAAAGGTTGGGGATCATGGTCATTCAAGGATAGTGAGGGCTTTTTGAGGGGGAACTCGTGATTTTGAGAACTCTCGCACAACTTAAACAATCTAAAGATCCAGAATCGTTGGGACTGACCGGTGGTTTTGGCTCCACTGGCGAGGTCTGTGCCCAGCACAGTCACAGTGAGCAAAGCATGAGATCGAGAGCTATGCTGGTTCATCTGCGTTCCAAATGTAATCCTGTTCTTTCGAGCTATGGCCAAAATCTGCAAAAAAAAAAAAAACAGATGATTGTAGAGAATGGTTTTTGTATAGTTAGCATTATCTTGACAGATGACACCCTGGGACTCACTTTCTTGATATGCTGGAAGCTTTTGACCTCCATGACCCTGAGTCCTGGCACATGGAGCTGACCCGTCCCATCAGGGTTGATCTTGATGTCAAGTTTCTCTCCATCCTTACTGAGCAGATCTCTGATGTTAACAAAAAAAAGTTAATGATTTAATTGTAATAAACTCTGTTAAAATCTGTCAAACTCTGTCATTAAACCCAAACTTTGAGAAATCGAAAAGTTCATTAAAGGACTGTAAAAGAAAAAGGGAAGATGTGTTTGCAATGAGGTTTGTTCTTGCATGTCAAGCAAGTACAGTTGAGTTTTCACTTACCATATTGGATTTGCTGTATGTATGTGTTGATCTATGTTTATATGTGAATAATAGCCTAAATTAAATCTGTCCATTATAAAAATCCATCATGTCTCTTCAAAAAAACTTGAATTAAACCACTCGATTCATTTTTTGAAGCATCAAAGTTTTGGTGGAATACACTTTTAAGGCAAGGACAGAAATCTCGTACGTGTCATAAAATATGTTTATTAGCATTTTAAAGATAAATGGAAAACTTATGAGTTTGGAACGATGTGAGGGTGAGTAATTTAAGACAGAATTTTCATTTTTGGGTGAACTAACCCTTTAATATTCCTCATAAACATCAACTGAACATCAGGTTATTTCATGAGCTGAAAGCTCACTTTACTAGATGCTTCTAACATTTTTTTTAAATTACCAACAATTACCATAGATTTTGGCATGATAAAGAGGTAAAATGCAATACCTCAGGACCTCATTGTAAATTTCCACTGAGCTGACACTGACGGTGTATGTCCACATGTCTTTTCTTTCCTCAATCTCATTGAACAGGTGTTTCAGGGCTCGTTGGTTGATGCCGGGGTTCTCAACAGTACCCTGAGCAGACACGGATGGTTAATGAGACCTGACAGTCTTACTGAATAATTAATGGAAACAGATCATCTGGGTCTAAAGTATGAAATTGGAACCGTGTGTTATGACGGGTATATAGTTACAGATCCCTATATGTTACCTCCATAGTATAGGTCTTGCCAGATCCTGTCTGGCCATAAGCAAAGATGCAAACATGATATCCATCTATACAGGATGTGATGAGCGGCTCAATTTCCTGGAACACCTGAGAGATAAAGAGAGAATCATATCAAAAAGAGTTATTTTCAGTTTTGAGTGTTTAATTTTTTTTAATTGATTTAGACATGATAGTATAGAATTTTAATATTGGTCATTAAAATGACCATTTTAGTGACAGAGAGGTAGTTTTTAATGTCAGTATGACTTTACCCTGCTTACCTCTTCTTGAGTGGCCTGAGGGTGAAAGACTTTATCCAGTTCAAAGTTTTTGGCCTTTCCTTTGCTTAAAACTGTGAGTGCAGATTCATTATTGGGGTCTGTTGTCACAACTACTGTTTGGCCTTCCTCATGTTGATCTTCCTTCAGTACTGGCTTTACACGACACAGCACACGGATATTACCTGGTGAAATTAAAAAAATTCTTTTAGATTTTGCATTCTAGACAAAAAATATTAAAAATTGTGAATACTGCCTACCTTTAAGCTCAACCAGCTGCTCGTGGTACTTCCTGCGGAGAGCTACCTCCTTTCTGTATTTTTCTATAAGGTCTTTGTTGGCCTCTGACATCTCATTTATACCTGCCATAATCTGTGGTAATGTTAGAAAATGATTAATAAATGAAAGCAACAAATAAAATGTGACTAGAAGTTCTACATGCAGTACAAGTTTGTGCAGCAGTATGGTGTTTACTTACCTGCTTCTTGGCTTCTTTGATAGCTGTTCCATAGAAGTCAGAAAAGTTGCGGACCTGGCTGCGAAGGCTGGCATAATCGGTCTTTATGGTGCGTAATGTGGGAGGGAGTGCACTCAGACGCTTCTGGAGGGCTGGAAATTTCACATATAAACATGCACTAAGCTGAATACAATGCTGCATTAATGATGCACATTTAAATGTCAACAAAAGGGACGCTCATGAGCACACTCAGAAGACTGTAAGACAATATCAAGTGCAATTCAAGAAATCACCAAAACCATTTTCGAGGAATAGTTAACCCACAAAATTTGCTGAACGTGGTCTCACACTCAGGCCATCCAAGATGAAGATGAGTTTGTTTCCTAATCAGAACAGATTTGGAGAAATTTAGCATGACGTCACTTGCTCCCTAATGGATCCTCTGCAGTGAATGGGTGCCATCAGAATGAGAGTTCAAATAGCTGATAAAAACATCACAATAATCCACAAATAATCATCATGACTTCAATCCATCGGTTAATTTATTGTGAAGTAAGAAACTGCATGCTAAAAAATAATAATAATAATTAAAAAAAAACTTTTCAGACATTTTTACGCTAAACTGTCACTTCTGGTGAAATTATTATTCCATTATAACACTGGATAGGATCCATTGGTGAGTAAGTGATGGAATGCTAAAATGTTCGGCTGCAGAAACAAACTCATCTGCAACTTGGAATGCCTGAGAGTGAGTACATTTTCAGCATATTTTCATTTTTGTATTGTCTGTTCCTTTAAGAAACTCGCATGAACCATAAGATTTGTACTATATATACAGTAAACTCACTTGTGAACTGATCCTGCAGGCTCTGGAGATGCTCCTGAGAGCAGTTAGCTGCCGCTTTTACAGCCTCTTCTTTCTTTTCTTCAAGATGTCCAATCTCCTTCAGCAGCTCCTCCCTTAATGTCCCGATCTCCCTCTCATATGCAGCAATCTGTGGAGCCACTACTTTTTAGAAGAGCTGAGGTTTTCTACAGTTGTGTTCTGACATGTACTGTATACATTATGAGTTTTGTATCTGAGATCTCAGCAACAGAGTTTGAGTTATTTTGCTGCAGTTATACTGTATGTACAATCATAAAAACAAATGGATAAAGCTTAACAACCTTGTGCTGTAAATTGCAGCTGACTTCATCTGAATGTCTGACGTTCTCCTCCAAATGTCGGCATCGTTCTCTCTGATTGCTTAGCTTCTCAGAAAGCTGTTCATTCTGTTGTCTGGCTTCGGATAGTTGGCGTAGAGTTGAAGGTGACTCTATCTCCACAGTTTGAGTGACATACTATAAGAATAAAAGTTATTTTTTATCAAGATTTTTTTTTTTTGTAGGTTTTTTTAAAGTTCATATTCTTGCATTTTTCTTACTTTAACCACAGGCTCCTTGTTGCGTTCTTTGTCCAATTCGAGCTTCAGCTCTCTCACACACTCCTCTCCTCTCCTGAGCTCTTCTGCTTTTCTCCATTCGCTTTGCTCCCTCTGGTGCTCCAGATGCGACAGCTGCTCTGCCTGCTGCTGCAGTGAACTCTCCAGCTGCAGAACGCGACTGCGCAGGTTCTCATTTTCCTACAGGATAGGACAGTAAACTAACGAAAACTTCCTATGCAAAATTTCCATCAGATTCACAAATTATTCTAATTATTCACAATTATTCTAAATTACAAATTACAAGGAGTGTGTGCACCTTGTAATTTGTATGAAACATCCCCAAACTAAGCCCATATACAAGTTTGCAGTACAACCTCACATCACAGGCCGCATTTTCCATTTTATTTAAAATAGAAAATAATGATAGAAATGAATGAATTACTTGAATTACTTCAAACTACATAAAACCCATGTTAGACTGATAGAATTCCCTCAAATGTTGTCCAGACTAGTCAAACACAGTTGTCTTAACAAAAAATGTCAAACTGAACAATACTGCTAAACTGTTAAGGGTTTGTGATTTTCCAGCATGCATTGCAGCATGAATTAATTATGAGGTTACTATTATAGGATTATTGTTTTGCTGTTTGCTGACTTAAAAAAAAAAAAACATTTGTTGTTGTTTTGTCATTATTGCTGTTATGATGTTATTCCATTTGTTGATTGTCACAGTGGGTATAGAAACGAATTACCCCCCTTTAAAATAATAACATTTTGTTGCTTTGCAGCCTGAAATGAAGACGGACACAGTTTTTGTTTTATCCAGCTGTATTTATTCAGTGCAACTTATAACAGCCAAGTGAAAGATATAACACCATGTCAGAGAAACACCCCCATAACAGGATCTTACCAGCTCCATGCTTTACTGTAGGAATGGTATTATTTGGATGGTATTGGATGTCCGCCAAAAATATTGTTTGGTGTTGAGGCCAAATAATAAAATTTTAGTCTTATCTGCCTCAGAATCTTCAAGGTGCGTTTTGGCAAAGCTCAGTCATGACTGCATCTGGGAAAATGGCACGTATGGTCACCCTAGACTTGTGCCTTTTTACAACTTTATCCCGGAGATCTTTTGACAGTGCCTTACCACCCATAGTTGATTGTTTGCTTCAGTTGCACTACCAAAGACGGAAATGCTCCAGGAAAGCTCTCATGCTGAGCTAATCAAAATGACCACAGCTGATCACAGCTGAAAGTCAAATGGCTTTGTGTGCCATTGAGAAGGTGATTAGCTACACCAGATTGAGTTTACAAGTCATTTTAGCAGGGGGGTGATCCTTTTTCCAACTCAGTGATTCTGGTTTTCTATTTATTATTTTATTTTTTTCTAACATGTTGGTGTTATATCTTTCACTTGGATGTTATAAATTGCACTGAGTAAATACAGATGGATAAAACAAAAACTGTGTCAGTCTTCATTTCAGGCTTGTGTAGACTGCAAAATAATAATAATAACTATTATTATTATTAGTAGTATTACGGTTTGCAGTTTACACAAGCTTTAATACATCTAGGCTGCAAAGCAACAAAATGGGATTATTTTAAAGGGGGGGGTGATTATTTTCTATACCCACTGTATGTAGATAGATAGATAGATGCGTTAAATTTAAGTTTTTACTGTGTATAATATAGGCTATATTCTTAAAACCTAGCTCAACAAATTGTTTTAAGACCACAGGGAATATATGGTATTGCTTATGTGTAGTTTTATTTGGTTAATAATTTTATCATAAACTTAGAATGAACTTAAATTTAGAAAGATTCACTTACTGATAAATCACAATATGTCTATGTGAAAATATTTGCATGCAGATTTTCCAAAGCTAATGCCAATGTCTGAAGCGCAATGAAAATGTCACAGGAGTCAGGCAGGGAATAAAGACGAGTATCATAGGAGTTTTCATATCCTAGATTTACAGTATACCCAGTGCATTAAAAGCCAGTCTTACCTTGATGAGCACAGAGCTGGACTGGGATGGGATGACTGACAGCTGCTGCAGAAGACCCTGTGTCATTGTGAGGCTGTGTTTCAAACTCGCATTCTCTGCTGATAAGCAAAGCACTCGTTTTTCTGAGTCTGTTACTCCCTGGTGAAAAAAACACACCAAAAAAGTCACAGCTGACCTGTAAAAGAGTATCTGATGAAACAACCCAGATAAACTCTTTGTCATGAATCATTTTGAGACTGTCTGGCCTGGTTTGTAATGTGCTCAGTTTCAAATGCAGAGCACTGGAACAGATTCTTCCAAAAGCTTACCGATGCAACTCTGAGTTTGGACAGCTCCTCTTCTCTTTCTTCAATACAGCTCTTCAGCTCATCAATCTACAGGGACAAAATCAATGCAGTCAGCTTAGCAAGTCTGGGTGAAGGGGGGTGAAACTGAATTATCAAATAAATGGATGAAATGTGCAGCCAACAGAGTACAGCAGAGCTTAATACCTGATTTTGAAAACCCAAAATACTTTCAGGATCATTGGTGTAGTAAACATGCTATTAAAACACTAAGTGGGTTGAATGAGCAGATGAATGGATAGAATCAGTGACTGAATGAATAGAGGGAAAGTATAATGCTGAGCACCTGCTGTTGGAAAGCCTGTACTTTAGTATGGCGATCTCGTTCTCTCTGCTCAAGCTGGGAATGAAGCAATCGCAGCTCTCCTCTCAGCTGACTCTTCTCTACTTGCAGCCCGCATAGAGACTGAACCAACTTATGCAACCTAACCGGAGACGCGGCAGGAAGCATGCAGTCACCTACACACACACACACACACACACACACACGTCATAGATGTTTAGAGTGGAATTTCAAAAGTACACTGAAAAACTAAAACAATTTTCACTCAGAAATTGCTAGTAAACTTCACAAAAAATTACAAAGAACAGCAAGTAACATTCAATTTTAAAGTAGACTGAAATAGAGTTTTCTTGTCAAATGTACTCCAATAAACTTTGCTTTATTTAAAACTTCATTCTTTATAGTGTAACTTATTCATCTGACTAAGAGTCATTTGGAAAAGAATGATAAACTTAGATAAAAAATAAACTTTGGAGACAGAATTATTTGTTTCATTTCATTAACAGCCTTTGTATAAGAAATAAAAATGGTAAGAAATTCCAGTATTACCATATCCTGCCAAAAAATGTATGTGCATAAATTTTGTTAATAAATAATAATTTGACATATCAATAAATCAATTGACAAAATGATAGATTAATAAAGAATTTAACAATGACAAAAATAGATTAAATTATAAATAATTTTGATATTAAATAATATATATTAAATTAAAGCACAGATAAATAAGAAATTAATTAAATTAACCAAAAACTCAAAAGAAAGTAATCAAAATAATGTAATAATTCATATTGACTTTAACTCAATCAAGTGATTAAATCAATAAAGTGGTAATAAATATAAAAAAGCAATAGATAAATTGAAATTGCAATTATTAAGCACTTCATATTGCATAGATAAATATCATACATTTTATCATTATTTTTTACCACTTATAAAGTAAATATTGTTTTTTCTATTTATTCTAACATTTTTAATTGACTTATTTTTTTAATAATCTAATTCCAGACTTCTTTATCTTTTAATTCACATGAACAATCGACTGCTTAATTGATTTCTCAGTTGATTTATAGGTTTTCCTCCACCTCCAATGGGTTTAAACAGTAAAGAAGAGCATATTGTTACGTCCCGTGACGTATTCATGTATGTTGGGATATGGTTACGTGTTTTTCTCCCCTCCTTTTCTCTCCTTGACCCCTAGACTAAAGACTGGTTTGTAACAATATATACACATTTTTATTGTTTTATGAATGTGTTTTATGTAGATCACCCAGGTTTTTTATAACAACATCACAAAGAAAATTGTTTCTCCTAGATACCAATTGTATTTAATGGAGAACATTTGGAAACTTTGTGAACTCTTGAGAAAACTGCCCAGTAATATCATGTTTCTCCTCCAGAGTTGTGCAAGCTGTTCTCAGGTTTGCCAACATATCAAATCAAAGCCCAAAATGTATGTAAATGTAAATTAAAAAATTTCTCATCTGATTTTTTTGCTATTCACATTTTTTTATAAGAAATGTTAGAACTCCATTAAGCAAAACTCCATTAAGCAACAACTCAAGACAAGCTCAACAATGAGTTTTGAACTCAAAGGCCTGTGCAACGTGCCTGGCGGACTAACTGCTCTGAAACATTTAGTTTCCCGCCATTAATTATTGATATGCTGAGTCAGAGATGCTGTCTTTTCCTGTGCTGTGTACTAATTACTGAGGCAGGCTCTGTCAGATCTGCACTGTCAGTCTCTCGGGGGGAGCGAGTGGATTGGTGGGAAGGATGAATGGAGACTTGTTCACGGGGACGCCACTGCAAACGTGACGGATTGTTTTTTATTCTGATTGATTTCTGTTGTCAAATATTTTTGTACAATGAACATTAAACATTAAAATTGACTGCAATTAACCGGCACCAATTTCCTAGTTCTGCTACTGTAGGTTGACTGGTCTCTTTCTTGTTACAAAATAAACCTGAAATCATTAGAGCATAATCCCATTCACATTCTTAAAATTTAAAGGTTTCAAAAGGGATTTTTTGCAGCAATGCCATAAAAAAAAAAAAAAAAAAAACACTTTTTGTGAACATTTCAGTGATCATTTCTTTAAAAGATTTTTATTTTTTTGAAGAATGAAAATTCAAAAACAAAATTTCTGTCACAGTTTCTTCTGTTGAACACAAAAGAAGATATTTTGAAGAATATTGTTAACCAAAAAGTTGACAGCATTGACTTCCACCGAAGTCAATGGCTACCGTCAACTGCCTGGTTACCAACATTCTTCAAAATATCTACTTTTGTGCTCAACAGAAAAAAGCAACTCATAAAGATTTGGAACAACTTGAGGGTGAGTAAATGATGACAGAATTTTCATTTTTGGGTGAACTGTCCCTTTAAAGGTTCTTCATGGAACCACTGATGCCATTACTATATTTAAATATATAGTATCTAGCAGCGGTGCATGTGAAGTTCAGCTCTGCTAGTGTTTGTAAGTGCACTTGCATTTGTAAGAGAAGCAGCTCACAATGTTTTATTCATCAGAGAAACAAGCCAAGTGCTGTAGACATGTGCCAGCCATACAGATGAACATTTTTACTACATGGCTAAAAAAAATAAAAATATTGAGGTCTCAGGAGCAACAAACACATGTATTCCCATAAGACATTTAGCCATCTGATTAACATGAATCATATCTGTATTTCAGGCTGATAATTAAATGTCTGAAAATATGTGGGTATCATGACAAAAGGGGTGGTTTTTAACCAGTTAGCCTTGGTGTAAGATAACCAGCAACTAGCTTTCTTCTTTGATGGAAATACTTTTTTTTTTCTATACATAGATATGCAAATAGTATATAAATTCATTTGACATACATTTCATTATATAATAGTAGACATTTGAACAGTGCCTGATTCTTTCTTTTGGAGGGATCTTAAAACCCTGAAATGGACTTATATTTTCTCTGCCAGCTTCCTCTCAAGTCACAGCTTGAGGATTATATCTATAATTGCAGTGAAGGGTTTGTCATGATGTAATTATACAGAACTCAAATATCTGAGGATAAAATGAGTGCAAAGATTTGACAATAACATTGACTTTAAAGAACTTGAGTATTTAAAGCAGCAGACAGCATAAATTCAGCACTAATAAACAACGTTTGGTGTGCATTGGTGTGGATGCTAGTAATTGTTATAGTTATCTTTATAATTATCATTCTTGGTGTGAACGGGCCTTTAGACACAAAATAGCCATAAAATAGTTGTGCATCTCCATGAATGTGTTGGTTGATTCACATTGTTACTTCTGGGAGGCCAGATGCCAGACACACAACTGCCATGAAGATGAACCAGATCAGATAGCTTTCGTCAGAATCTCAGACCTCCTTTAAAACACCTCTGGGTTTAATATAGCTCAGTAAATCCTGATGGCATTAAGGATCATGTGCATCCACTGAACTACGAAGACAAGTACACCTGACATTGAATTAGTGCAAGAGACGTGCACTTTAAACCAATGCAGTGTTTAATAGTGAGTCTGGTTGACAGAAAACCTGTAACAGGTGACAGAGGAACACCTGGTGATGTCTGAGGAGAAACAGACCGCCAGAGAGTCCAGATGCCCTCTGTACTGTAGCTCTGAGGTCACTGCCAGTTTCTAAAGCCATCTGGCTGCTATTTTTAGCACTTTTCTCCAGTGTTCTCATTTAAAGTACAATTTTTAGCTGTCCACATGATGTGAACGGGTCCTCGCCTCTTTCACCATTGACGTCAAACTACAAGATTCAGAATCCAACAGCAAACATCAAATGTCGTCACCTAAGGCTGGATTCACAAAAACAGTCTTGATAATAAAATTCTTCTGAACTGCTATTTTCTTATTTTTTAACCTAAGAATAAAGTTTAAATTGCTAATACCTTCAGACAGACCAAACAGCAGGGACAGTGAAAGATTTAGCATCCTCCAACAAATCAATATCGAGGTAATAGCGGCATCTAATATTAAACTCATTGTTATTCACAGATAAATCTTCACATTGAGATTCTGTTATTTCTTTAGGTTCAAAAGGTCTCACCCTCATTTTCAGACGATGGGCTCTGCTGCTGAGCGATCACTTCCTCCAGGCTGTTAATCACACTGTTCTTGTCTCTGAGGCGCTGGCGGTAGGAAGCACGCAGGGCCTTCATTTTCCGCCGGTGCTGGACACGGTGTCTGCGCAGCTGCAGACGGTACTGATCCGCCTGCTGCTGCAGCTGTTGCAGATGGGAATATTGCTCCAGGAAACTCAGGAGGTGTGACATCACAGACAGCAATGGAGACTCTGTCACCTGGAAAATACACATCCAATTTTCCTCAATTATTTAAAGGGGTCATATGATGTTGCTAAAAAGAACATTATTTTGTGTATTTGGTGTAATGAAATGCGTTTATGCGGTTTAAGGTTAAAAAAACCCACATTCTTTTTCCACATACTGTACATTATTGTTTCTCCTCTATGCCCTGCCTTTCTGAAACGCATCGATTTTTACAAAGCTCATCGGTCAGAAAA
>NW_015640450.1:261187-262501 GCF_001515625.1 Sinocyclocheilus rhinocerous
TGTTCTGGAACAGTGTTGTAAATACAACTTAACCACTGATTTCTAGTCGTGTCCTCTTTTGGAAGGCCAAACAAAGTAGTTAGACACACAGCGTCACACACGGCGGGCTTGAGTAAGCGGAGGCCGGCGGCTTGAGTGAGCGGAGGTTTTCGCTTTCACAACGAAACACACAGCGTCTTCACGACATGCCAGCAGCAACAATACTACAGCGAGAATAAAAGTTACGCCTTCTTTCTTTGCGTGAACATTTGGGTGGCATTTGTTCAACTAGATTCTACACATTCTTTTAGAAAATGTGACTAGTGTGCTTCCTTTACAAAATTTGTCGTCACAATGCTAGGGTGTTGTAGATGGTTGCCAGAGCATTGCTAAACAGTAGCTAATGTGTTCTGTGAGGTTGCCAAGGTGTTATGAGAGGTTGCTAGGGTTTTGGGTGGTTACTTGATGGCAGGGTTATTTAATCAAAACTAAAACCATAAAAACAAAATTTTCTTATAAAATGAACTGTAACGGACATTATAGAGGAACTCTTCAGGTTGTTTCTCATTTTCATTAATTTTTTTCATTTACTTTATTTACTAAAACTAAAACTGAAATAAAAATGAATAAAAGCCATGTAGCCATTTTAAAAAATCTTAATAAAAACACAACAAAATTACTAAAACCTTAACTAAAAGTAAAATGTAAAGAGAAAATATATTTCAAATTTACATTTTTCGAAGTATTAAAGGGTTAGTTCACCCAAAAATGAAAATTCTGTCATTAATTACTCACCCTCATGTCGTTCTAAACCCGTAAAACCTCCGTTCGTCTTCGTAACACAAATGAAGATATTTTTGATGGAATCTGAGAGCTGTCTGACCCTCCCATAGACAGCAGTGTAATTACCACAATCAAGGTCCAGAAACGTAGCAAGGAGATCGGTAAAATAATCCATGTGACATCAGGGGTTCAACCGTAATTTTACAACACTCCGAGAATACTTTTTGTACGCAAAGAAAACAAAAATAACGACTTCATTCAACAATTCGTCTCAAACAGCGTATGCTATTCTGTGTCAGCTGCGTCACGCGGATACGTTTTCTACGTCGTTTACGCTTTGATTTGAACGAAAACAATGTATCCACATGGCGCAGCTGACACAGAATAGCATACGCTGTATGCGTTCAGTGGATACTCTCCAAAATGGCAATGACGCGGAGGAGACGAATTGTTGAATAAAGTCGTTATTTTTGTTTTCTTTGCGTACAAAAAGTATTCTCGTAGCTTCGTAAAATTACGGTTGAACCCCTGATGTCACATGGATTATTTTAC
>NW_015640450.1:262824-266127 GCF_001515625.1 Sinocyclocheilus rhinocerous
TTTTATAAAATAAAATTTATAAATTTTTGGGTAATGAAAATGAGGCTCCAAGGGACATACAGTACAATCAATATTCAGCCCCATTTTACTTCATGAAAAAAATTTAATATGACATAAGGTCTAATGAGGTCCTTGACTTGGGTCATTGCAAGTCTTTTCTGTCATTTTATCAAATTTGCTTATTCTGAAATGCAATAGCACACTTCTTCAAGCCACAAAATTTGAAGTATCATTCATTACCATGGAACAAACTGTGCATTATAAGATGTGTGCCAAAGGGTCAGTTCAAATATTGCAAACTACCACTTTACCAAATCGCCACCACAATGAAATGTGGGCAAATGTAGATGTAGTTAGACCTTTTCACTTGGTTCTGCTGGAGAATTAGTAGCTCTTCTCTTTTCTGCCTCTTGCTTGAAAGACAGGAAAGCTGTTAATGGTGTTTTGGCAGGTAATCCATGACCTTCATCAAACTCATCATCTTCATCACTGAGGGACGTCCCATCACTATCACTACTGCTGCCTGAAATTTAAAATTCAATTGTGGTTGTATACTGATTACATGGAGCATCATCTCTGTATTTAGATCATCATGTAACTAAACAACATTATGGAAACATTCTTACTCGAATCACTCAGACTTGCACACCCTCTTTTGCCCAACTTGGGGGTGTGGCTACCCTTCCCTTTGCTCTCTGTTTCCATGGAAACATGGCCAGGCTCCTGTCAGTTACAGAGGAAGATGAATGTGATTATTGGAAGGTGTTAAAGCCACCCCTGAGGACATACGATACGTGACTGTTGCATGCGTGTATTATCGAATTATCACCTTAATGAAACTGCCTCTAGTTTCTATATTGCCTATAATATTATACTTTATATTATTTTATATTTCAATTAATTTTATTAACATTTGATTATTTTTTACTTAAATATAAAATTTATATTTTTTTAAAAAATCATTAAATTTTTCTACCAATACTTGTTTGCACACATTTTATGCAGACAATAGGGAATGCATATATTAGCATGTCTATCGGCGTCTGTCCGCTGTGGCCACACATACCTCCGGGGATTCTTTGCGCGCCCCCTCGAGTGCTGCCTCCTCCTCCTTTTTGAAAACAGTGTAGAAAATGTACACCAGCAGAGAATAGAAGGCATACATGTTTCCTGAGGCGCAGATGTTACAACGACAGCGACTGGAAATAAATGCTTTGGCTTCACAGCATCCCTCTGCTCTTCTCACACTGCAATGCAATCAGACAAGTGTTACTAAACCACTGTTCCAGAAGCAAATCCAGCACAACAAATCCAGTCCGGATGACATTCCCATTGTCGTCAAGCTCCACAGAACGATGCTATTCCCAGTGTTTTGCAGAGTCTTACCATCTGCTGAGGTTGATCCTCAACAACTGCAGTCACTGCATTCTCATTCTTCAGCTTTGAAGCTCTACATGGTGATTCTGCAGGAGTGTTTGTGCCTGTTCATCGGTGTTTCTGGGATTTGGATGGCAACACCAGCTCTTGACTATGCACATCTGTCCAACCTGCTATTCCTGGCTTCCCTTTTCCCCTCCTTCTTCTCCTCCTCTCGCAATATCCATCTCTCTCCTCCCCCTTCCTCTCTCTCTCTCCTCAGCAGTGTTTGAGCGCATTCAGCGCAGCGGCGCCATGCACTGCAGTGGTGGGGTAAAACTAATGGAAATTGATGAGAGAGGGAGAACAGGAAGTCAAGTGCTCAACAAAGCACTCTGATATTGCTATATTCAAAGTGACAACCATAGAAAGGGATTCTATGGTGATGAATCATAAAGAACCAAAAGTGTTTGTTCCTTCCTTAGTTTCTACCATAGCAGGATTGTGAATTAACACAGACTCATAGAACTTAAATTATGTTGATGATCTTTTGTGCCTGTAAGCAGAATACTGTGGTGATAATAACTAGATTAGAACTTGGGAACTAGGGTGTTGAGGAAGGCTGCCAGAGTGTTGTTACATGGTTGCTAAGGTGTCCTGAGAGGTTTTAGCATGTTAAATGATTTCTGCTGTGTTCAAGATGGTTGATATGTGTTAGGTGGCCGCTAGGGTGTTCTGGGTGGTTGCTTGGTGTTTGGTAGGGTAAACTAGATTATTGCTAGGAATTTGCTAGGGCAGTGGTTCTCAATTCCATTCCTCGAGTACCACCGCTCTGCATATTTTGCATGTCTCTCTTATTTAACAAACCTGATTCAGATAACCAGCTCATTAGAAGAGAGCTCCATGCACGAACTGTGTTCCGATTGATATGGTCCCTACACAGTGTTCTTTGCTTCCGCGGGTTAAAGCGATCTTCCAGAATGCGATTTCCATGGAGGGGGAAAAGGGGAAAACCGACAAAGAGGAAAACTGCAGAAAAAACATGATTGGGCTACTTCTGTTTGACAGACCTGGCAACCCTGATGACAGTGAAAGGTGGCGAGAGAGGACCAGGCCTGGGACTTTACATTTATTCGTCAGTTTGTTATTTATGTTTATTTTGTTACTGAAGTTACATTACGCTATGCTAGGGTATGCTAAGGTATTTATAGATGGTTGCTAGATATTTGCTAGATTGTTCTGGATGGTTACTAGGGCTATAGTTGTTTTCTAGGTTGTTCTAGATGGTTTCGTGTTAGCGTGTTGTACACATGATATGTATAGGTAGATTCCACATTTAACCACTCCAGACACGTTGACACATATGCCATCTTGGAAAGGTCAATGTGTTGTCACTTACAATAAAAATCAATGAGTTTACCAATATGCCACAACATTGCACAGTCTCTGGTTGTAAAACAAAATACATTCCCAAAGAAATGGGATAAACTTTCACAGGTGAGAATGTGTTGGTTTGTGTTTTTATAAGTATTTACTCAACATTACAGGCTTTTAAACTACAGTAACGCACATCGCACAACCTGCTCTTGAGTATTCAGAGACCGGCTTTGACTGTTCCAACATGGTGAATGGTTTATGTATAGCCCATTGAAACAGCCGCTAATGAGGAATCTATGTATACATCTATGTCGGGACTGCCAGGTCTGCCAAACAGAACCAGCCCAATTGCTATTCAAAACTAACCCGCGGCAACAGTGTAAAAGTAGCCCAATTCCACTATAAAACGGAGGACTTTGCAACACGTACAGTGGGTAAAATATTTATATCATCCCTTGCTGATTTTGTAAGTTTGCCCACTTACAAAGAAATGAAGGGTCTGCAATTTTTATGGTAGGTTTATTTTAACGGATAGACACAGAATATCAACCACAAGATCCAGAAAAAACG
>NW_015640450.1:267408-268810 GCF_001515625.1 Sinocyclocheilus rhinocerous
CCACCGCTCTGCATATTTTGCATGTCTCTCTTATTTAACAAACCTGATTCAGATAACCAGCTCATTAGAAGAGAGCTCCATGCACGAACTGTGTTCCGATTGATATGGTCCCTACACAGTGTTCTTTGCTTCCGCGGGTTAAAGCGATCTTCCAGAATGCGATTTCCATGGAGGGGGAAAAGGGGAAAACCGACAAAGAGGAAAACTGCAGAAAAAACATGATTGGGCTACTTCTGTTTGACAGACCTGGCAACCCTGATGACAGTGAAAGGTGGCGAGAGAGGACCAGGCCTGGGACTTTACATTTATTCGTCAGTTTGTTATTTATGTTTATTTTGTTACTGAAGTTACATTACGCTATGCTAGGGTATGCTAAGGTATTTATAGATGGTTGCTAGATATTTGCTAGATTGTTCTGGATGGTTACTAGGGCTATAGTTGTTTTCTAGGTTGTTCTAGATGGTTTCGTGTTAGCGTGTTGTACACATGATATGTATAGGTAGATTCCACATTTAACCACTCCAGACACGTTGACACATATGCCATCTTGGAAAGGTCAATGTGTTGTCACTTACAATAAAAATCAATGAGTTTACCAATATGCCACAACATTGCACAGTCTCTGGTTGTAAAACAAAATACATTCCCAAAGAAATGGGATAAACTTTCACAGGTGAGAATGTGTTGGTTTGTGGTTTTAATATGTATTAAGTCAATATTACTGGTTTTTAAACTATGGAAACTTTTAATGTTGTGTTAGCTAACAGCTTCGTCTTGTTGTATTGCGTTAGTTTACCAAAATCATCTGCTGAAGTCTATTGCAGATATAAATCATACATGCCTATAACTATGGTTGCAGACACATAGTCAACTTGCTCTCAAGTGTTCACGGACCGACTTTGACTGTTCCAATATGGCGGACCGCTTACGTTTAGCAGCCCATAGAAAGAGCTGCTAATAAGACATCTTTGTATACTCTATCTATTCTAGATAGATGCTACTGTAGGTGTTTGCTTGGATGTTCTCGATGTTTGCTAGGGTGCTCTAAATGGTTGTTAGGTGTCTGCTATGGTAGTTGCTATGTGCTAGGGTGTTCGGGGTGGTTGCTTGTTGATTGGTAGGGTATCCTAGATGCAGGGGGCGTGTCTACGTGGTGGCCAGGGGTGGCACCGGCCCCCCCTGAAATTTGGCTGGCCACCCCAGGTGCCCCCCCTACCAGATGTCTTGCGATAGGCTTGTTTTTAGTAAATTTCTAACTGCATCTGGCAGTGGCGGATCCTGGCATGTGTAGGCAGCTGCCTAGGGCCGCTTTCTTCTCTTCTTTATACTTAATTTTAGGCGGTTTCTATAGTGTGATCTTAATGACAATGTCGAGAGCGCATAATGTTACGCGATCCATGTG
>NW_015640450.1:270307-278336 GCF_001515625.1 Sinocyclocheilus rhinocerous
TTTTGAGCCAGTGCCCCCGACTGGCCCCCCCATTTAAAATGCTCTAGACACGCCCCTGCCTAGATGGTGGCTATGTGTTTGCAAGGGTATTCGAAAAAGTTGTTAAGTGTATGCTGAGGTGCTCTAGATGGTTTCTAGATTGTTCTGGATGGTTGCTAGGGCTAGTTGTTTCCTAGAGTATTCTAGATGGTTGATAGGTGTTTCCAAGAGTGTCCTTAATGGTTGCTATGGTTTTCTAGCTAGTTAATATGGTGTTTTCGAGGGTGTTCTGGATGGTTGCTAGGGGACAGGTGTTTGCTTGGGTGTTTTGGATGGTTTCTAGGTGTTTGCCATATGTGCTAAATGGTTTCTGGGGATAGATGTTTGCTAGGGTGTTCTAGATGGTTTCTAGGTCTTTGCTAGGGTGTTCTGGATGGTTGCTAAAGTCTAGGTGTTTGCTATTGTGTTCTAGATGGTTGTGAGGTATTTGTTGAGGTGTTCTAGATGCTAGGATGTTCTGGATGGTTGCTAGGGTCTAGGTGTTTGCTAGAGTATTCTACGTTGCTAGGTGTTTGCTACAGTGTTCTGGTTGGTTGGTTTGTAGGTAGGTGATTGCTAGGGTGTTCTGAGTGGTTGCTTGTTGTTTGGTAGGGTGTTCTGGATGACTTTTTGTGGCTGGGTGGTTGCTAGTTGTTTACAAGTCAAATGAGCCCACTTGCAAGGCTCTATGATATCCCAGCCCTTAGTTACAGGGATATCCGCTAATACATGTGATATTGGATTTTTATTTTTTGTCAGTTTAATTGTCTACTAGGCAAACATAAGGCATGAAGGGTATCATTTGCCTCTAAGTTTAATACTGAGGGTCAGGAGTTTTTAAAATGTATGAGTAAAAGCAATTCCACAGTCAATTGCATAAGCAAAACCAAGAGGTACCTCCCTTAGCTAGTACCACTAAACTGAGGCAGAAGTAGGAGGGTATTACAAAAAAAGGTATTACATGTAAAGGTATTACAAAGCACTGCTACTATAATATATTTAAAACTGAAGGGACACTTTATTGACATCAAGCTCTGTCTGATGATACAATCTTTTCCAAAGTGCCAGGGATAATCATCAATCAGCATGAATAAAGTGCCTTATGCTCAGGCCTCCAGGTTGTTTAATGCAGACTAAAATGGACCATCCTCATCATGTTCCCCTTCCCTATTACAAGTGTCATAATATTGAAGAAATAAAAGTCTTACAGCTAATGTAAGATCATATGTCAATGGAGACTTCCTAAAAGAGTTTTACATTAGCGTTGATCTACAAGCATTAAATCTTGGCCTGTGATTCCCATGTGTCTCAAATCTGAATCCAGATTTAATGTTTAAAGTTTTTTAAAACATTTTTTTTTTTTTATATTTAAAATTTGAATTACACAAGTTAGTGACTTATTCACTAAACCTGCTAATTCAGTTTGAAAAAAATCGAACTAAAAATACATTGTAACAGCATACACTGTTTCTTTTTCTGTGCTTCATTGTTTGAATCAACCTGTCCTCTGCACAAACATATAATACTATATATGTTTAAACCACTGTTGTCAGATCTGAGATCTCGCAAGAAAAACAAACTACATGTACCCGCAGAGCAAAATATATTATTTTGTGTTCAGCAGGAGGAAGAAATTATGATGAATCGCTTGTGCTATTCCTCATTTGTAAGTCACTTTGGATGAAAGCATCTGCTAAATGAATAAATGTAAATGTAATGTAAATGCAGGATGAAATGTAAATGTTCATGCAGGTTTGGGTGAGTAAATGATGACAGAATTTTCATTTTTGGGTGAACTATCCCTTTAAGTTGCATTTCAGAAAACATCTTTTTAATAATTATATCATTTAGCAAAAAAATGTATGTTTCACATATATAAATGGACATCGAAATCCATTAGTAAATTCATCAAATGCATTTACCAAAGTTGCTCATAATGAGTGGACATGGCAACACTGGTTTAAACAGTCTCATTCTTTCTTTACAAAGACTTCATTGTTGAAGATGCTAAAACAATTTATTCATTGCTCATGGATTTTACTAGCCCTCCATGTCAGTGTAATGGATTTAATGTTTATACAAATCACTCTATTATTTGATTACAGACGAAAAAAAACTCCAGTTCCTGTAGTACAATACACTCTAAAAAATGCTAGGTTAAATACAACCCCGCACTGGGTTGTATTTAACCCAGCATTTTTTAGAGTGTACAATATAATGTTAGCTTATTAAGGCAGAAGGCCTTTACATGCAGTAACACAGAGTGTATATGCCTGATAATAACCTGACAGTAAGAAAGTAGCATTTTGTGGTTTTCTGTTGTCTTTGGAAACCATTGCTTACATCAGTCCCAGCCTTTTAAATCAAACAGGTATTTATTAAGGGCCTTCCCAGTGGTCCAGCATCCTAATGCCATGATGACTTTAAGGATCCAGCTGAGAAGTCCTTCTGTAGGCAACATGAGGGAACCCAAAGATCCAGATCTGCTCCTTGGGGAAACTAATAAAGGGAGACTGAGTGCTACACTCCCTACTGCCCCTGCTGCATTTTCAGCAAATGCACACACTGTCAGCGAACAGGAGAGGGTGGAAAAGGCCAGGCAGCGTGACATAATGACCAACCCATCTGACGATAGCCAATCAGAGAGTATTACAAAAAAAGTAGAGCCAATCAGGAGGACACGAGCAGTGATGTGGTCCTCACTTAGCCACAAGAAGTCAAAAGTAATGAGCGCAGGACCAAGTGATTCACCTGCCCATTCTACATCATTCTGGAGTGACTTGACAGTTTGATTACTGGGAGAAAAGACTGAAAGGACAGAGGAACAGCCAATCAGGAGGAAGCCCACCGATGAAGCTCTGTGGTCCTGTTAACAGAGAAAGAAAAGTCATAACAGTGCACATGCATCTTACTAACAGTTTATATATAATCACTGCATTTAAGACATCAAATGGATGATTACCTTGAACAGCCAATAAGCAGCATGCAATGATGAGAGAGACAAAATATATGTCATGGCTGTGGTACACTCTCTTATTAAATCCATCAATGCCCTATGAACACATAAAACACAGATGCATAAATCAGTGCACTTATAAGTGTGCACTGCACTACGAACATGATGTTTAAGTATAACATCATTGAAATACAAATACAGTTATAAAGGATGTTTGTAACTACTGCCAGATACAACCTCTCACCGAATAATGCAACAAACTTGCATGTAAAAGACAGCTAAAATGAAAACGAAAAATGCACCATGTATATAAATACAGTAATGCGACTACAAATTAAGCTACTAACTAATACAGTCTGGATACTGTACTCTAACTGTAGCGAATAGGATTGTCACACTCTACCTGAGCAGCGAAGTCTTTCAAATGTAAATATTCATGCAGGTTTGGGTGAGTAAATGATGTCAGAATTTTCATTTTTGGGTGAACTATCCCTTTAAGTTGCATTTCAGAAAACATCTTTTTAATAATTATATCATTTAGCAAAAAAATGTATGTTTCACATATATAAATGGACATCGAAATCCATTAGTAAATTCATCAAATGCATTTACCAAAGTTGCTCATAATGAGTGGACATGGCAACACTGGTTTAAACAGTCTCATTCTTTCTTTACAAAGACTTCATTGTTGAAGATGCTAAAACAATTTATTCATTGCTCATGGATTTTACTAGCCCTCCATGTCAGTGTAATGGATTTAATGTTTATACAAATCACTCTATTATTTGATTACAGACGAAAAAAAACTCCAGTTCCTGTAGTACAATACACTCTAAAAAATGCTAGGTTAAATACAACCCCGCACTGGGTTGTATTTAACCCAGCATTTTTTAGAGTGTACAATATAATGTTAGCTTATTAAGGCAGAAGGCCTTTACATGCAGTAACACAGAGTGTATATGCCTGATAATAACCTGACAGTAAGAAAGTAGCATTTTGTGGTTTTCTGTTGTCTTTGGAAACCATTGCTTACATCAGTCCCAGCCTTTTAAATCAAACAGGTATTTATTAAGGGCCTTCCCAGTGGTCCAGCATCCTAATGCCATGATGACTTTAAGGATCCAGCTGAGAAGTCCTTCTGTAGGCAACATGAGGGAACCCAAAGATCCAGATCTGCTCCTTGGGGAAACTAATAAAGGGAGACTGAGTGCTACACTCCCTACTGCCCCTGCTGCATTTTCAGCAAATGCACACACTGTCAGCGAACAGGAGAGGGTGGAAAAGGCCAGGCAGCGTGACATAATGACCAACCCATCTGACGATAGCCAATCAGAGAGTATTACAAAAAAAGTAGAGCCAATCAGGAGGACACGAGCAGTGATGTGGTCCTCACTTAGCCACAAGAAATCAAAAGTAATGAGCGCAGGACCAAGTGATTCACCTGCCCATTCTACATCATTCTGGAGTGACTTGACAGTTTGATTACTGGGAGAAAAGACTGAAAGGACAGAGGAACAGCCAATCAGGAGGAAGCCCACCGATGAAGCTCTGTGGTCCTGTTAACAGAGAAAGAAAAGTCATAACAGTGCACATGCATCTTACTAACAGTTTATATATAATCACTGCATTTAAGACATCAAATGGATGATTACCTTGAACAGCCAATAAGCAGCATGCAATGATGAGAGAGACAAAATATATGTCATGGCTGTGGTACACTCTCTTATTAAATCCATCAATGCCCTATGAACACATAAAACACAGATGCATAAATCAGTGCACTTATAAGTGTGCACTGCACTACGAACATGATGTTTAAGTATAACATCATTGAAATACAAATACAGTTATAAAGGATGTTTGTAACTACTGCCAGATACAACCTCTCACCGAATAATGCAACAAACTTGCATGTAAAAGACAGCTAAAATGAAAACGAAAAATGCACCATGTATATAAATACAGTAATGCGACTACAAATTAAGCTACTAACTAATACAGTCTGGATACTGTACTCTAACGGTAGCGAATAGGATTGTCACACTCTACCTGAGCAGCGAAGTCTTTCATTGTTCAGCGTGTAATAGCAGACATAGGAACTGCAAAACGTCAAGCTACTGAATTAAGATTTAAATCAAAGTGGTTGTCGTTTTGATATGAGACAAAATGTCAAAGATTGTGCTCAGCATCTGTTTATCAACAACTCGAGCGAGCACAGGAAGTGTGTGCAGTTCTGCGTTTAGCGGTGGTAGAGTGTGTGTTGTGCCCTCTAGTGGACGAGAGAGGAACAGCACCAATAGTCAAACAGTAGTGCAGCACTCAAGTAATTTTCCTCATTGAAGTATCTTCACATCCTGACAGCAATCAATAAATAAAGTGGTCTAAATATAAAAATATAAATGTATGACTTCTGTGAAAGGCACAGGACCATAAAATGTTAGCAGTGTTTTTACAAGAGGGAGGAATTTGATGGAATGGGTTTCAGTCGACACAACGAACTTGTGGAGTTTCTTCTCGACAGGTAAGTTAAGCTAAACTTCAAGTTAAATATGATGCGATTTAAATTTTTCCTTTCTCTTTGGAGTGTTACAAGCTCTTGGTGCATAAAGAAGATCTGTAAAGTTGCAAAGACTAAAGTCTCAAATCCAAAGAGATATTCTTTATAAAAGTTAAGAGTCAACCACGCCTACCTAAAACGGCTCGTTCTAACACGCCCCCACATATCTACGTCACGATGTGGGAAGATTTGCATAACGCCGCCCAAATGTTCATGCAAAGAAAGAAGGCGTAACTTTTATTCTAGCTGTAGTATTGTTGTTGCCGCCGCCGCCATGTCGTGAAGACGCTGTATTTCGTTGTGAAAGCGAAACTACTTTGTTTGGTCTTCCAAAAGAGGACGATATCCGCTTCGTCATGCCTGGAGCTGATCCATGCTGGTCGCTGAGGAAATACAACAACATCGCGCTGTGGATCGCCAGATCGGCTTTCACCGTGGACGAAGTGACGTAATTGGACATAATTCATTAATTCTAAAAAAACAAAACAAAAATGCAAAATGCCTTTGAGTGGTTGGCTTATGTTAGGGGGTTAGTCTTACTTTTAAGGCTGGAATACTGTACACTACATGACTTTTGCCCAGATTTACAGTCTGGAGCATTTGACACTAGTTACAGTCAGAGCAAGTCACTAATTTGAGTTGGCAAGTTTCATAGAAAGTCGAGTAGTGTATGATAGTTACAGACATCCAGTCATGTAGTGTATTCCAGCCTTTAGTTAACTATATACCCCCCCCCTTTTCATTTTTTCTAGAACATAACCCTGTTATTTAGATAGCTAAGCTAAGTAAATGTGTGTGTGTGTGTGTCTGAGGGTGCTTGTCATTTCCTAAATTGTGCATTCATGTTTTCTCGCTCCTCTGACCATCAGCCTGTGACCTGGAAACCAATCAATGTCCATCATGATAAAGGATGTATCAGTGTGTCTGTCCTATACCTGGCAGAGATGGTGTGCTTGCTTTACTATGACAGAGTGCAGGGAATCCGTTGTGCAGCGGTGTAGACCAATATGGGCCACACGCCTAGCCTTCCATTCCTCACTGAAATCACCCAGAGAAATGGTTCGCCCTCCGCTTGACACTATATCACCTAAGAGTGAGGTACAAGAATAAACACATATGAGATATGATAATAGGCAGTCTTTTTGAAAAGATAAACATGCTGGGCTAGTTGATAGAACTAAATTACCGGTATATGAATGAGGCCTCCCGGCAAAGTCAGACCATTTTTTAATCAGAGCCTCACGGATGATCTCACTATTATCACCATGGCTGCAATAAAAGACATGAACAGATTTTAATGACGCAATGGAGACTGACACTACAAGCAAAAGACAGCAAAAGCTATCAGAAGTTGTTTTGTTTACCTTACTTAAATACTGAAGTATTTGTTCACAGATCTTTTACAATTCAATAGACTGCCTTTTATTCATTTTATGAGCTAACAATTTTAAGTTTGCTAGTTGAGTTAACTTAAGTTGAATGTGATTATTATTGTTTTACATTTTACTGGCTTAATTTATGCTGCTGATGCTGTTGTCGCTGTCAGTTAGCTGTCATATGGATCAGAGTTCATATTTTTACTGAATTCATATTTGTTGATCATCACCATGTTTGAGAATCGTGTGTTGAGGTACTGTATATGTGCATCTCATTGCAACTTCTGGATTCAATACATTTATCTATCAGCATAAATGCTTGCCTTTAGTTTTAAGAGGGTGATACTGCCCATATTATGTAGTAGGCTTTGAAAATGAAATATAAAGATAAAAGAAAGAGAATTGCTAAAGAGGATTAGCATTGCTAAATACTAAATAATCTTTAGTTGATGTGACAGATCTTTTACAATTCAATAGACTGCCTTTTATTCATTTTATGAGCTAACAATTTTAAGTTTGCTAGTTGAGTTAACTTAACAAGTTGAATGTGATAGGTTGCATAATTTTTTTGAGTTATGTAAACTTTTTGTATTTTATTTTATTTTTAATTTTTTACTGCGTACTAACACAAAAGCCTTGTGACATCTTGTCCTGATCTCCCCTAATTAGTGAAGTTTATGTAATTCATTCAGTAGTTACATTTACATGAGATGACTTCATATCACCAGTTGCAGTGAGTTTTGCTATCATGGAAATGGAATAAAAATAATAATTACTTGTGTTGCCACAGTTGAGCCGATAAATATTTCCATAGCGAAGTGCCAGTGAAGTCAGGTGAATGGGCAGATGTTCTTGGGCAAGATCCAGCATGTTGCCCAGCAAAGGGAGAGAGGGAGGACCAGGAAGAGAGAGAGAAAGAGGACCAAGGCAGCGCTTAGAAAGGGAATGCAGGAGTTTGGGTACAGCCGCTAGGTCAGTGGAAAGAAACATATATGTGACCCTGGACCACAAAACCAGTCATAAGGGTCAATTTTTTGAAATTTAGATATATACATCATCTGAAAGCTGAATAAATAAGCTTTCCATTGATGTTAGGATAGGACAATATTTGGCCGAGATACA
>NW_015640450.1:279854-314400 GCF_001515625.1 Sinocyclocheilus rhinocerous
GCCGATATACAACTATTTGAAAATCTGGAATCTGAGGGTGTAAAAAAATCTAAATATTGAGAAAATCGCCTTTAAAGTTGTCCAAATGAAGTTCTTAGCAATGCATATTACTAATCAAAAATTAAGTTTTGATATATTTACAGTAGGAAATTTACAAAATATCTTCATGGAACACGATCTTTACTTAATATCCTAATGATTTTTGGCATAAAAGAAAAATCAATAATTTTGACCCATACAATGTTTTTTTGGCTATTGCTACAAAATATACCCCAACGACTTAAGACTGGTTTTGTGGTCCAGGGTCACATATTTAAACAAAGCAGAGCTGTCGAATATCACAATCTCTTTCTTCACTTTTCTGGTATTCAGGTTATCAATGGAAATATTTTTAAACTACTCAAACCTCCTACCTTCTGGTTGGTTGCTTGCTTTGGCATCTCCATCACTTTGCCTGTCAGTCTGTCCACAGAGTTGGACCACAAGCATCCACAAAATGAAAAGTAACAGCACCACACTCACCGCTGAGAAACACATGCTATTGATTCTTTACTGAAAATTTTCTGAAAGCTTTTCTTTTACTCTCCCCCCTTTTATTAACTTACTCCTCCAATCCTGCTTCAATCCTCATGATTGAGTGTTGCTTCTCAATGTATCTTCTCATCAAGGATAAATAAATATTATCCTGACCTCAATCTCAATTGTATACTCTCAAAGCAAGAAGAGTGAACCACTAACATTACGGTTTGATAAATGATATTACAGGTTACCAAATGCCCATTGGCTTTATGACCAGCAAAGTTTCTATTTAGTCAAAAAAGGAAGTACTTATAAATAGTGAACTCTAACACTAAGTTACTGTGCATGCTATTGTATAACCTTTACTGCCAAGTTCCATGCTGATATATTGCTGCAAGGCGTTGGATGGAAAGACCCCATTCATTGCAAATAAAGCAGTGATTCAGCATAAGCTCAGGAATATAGTGAAATACAGTTCCCACCCTGAACAACCAATCAAAGAAGTATAGTGTCAGGTATGGTGGAATCTTGTCTATAATAGCCAAACCACAATCTAAGCCTTCAGCTCTGCACAGGAACGGAGTTACTGTTAAACCAATCTGCTTCAACTGCCATTTAAGCCGAATTTGGATATTTGTAAAAGGATTTACCTGTAAAGCAAAGTTACGCTGTAATAATTCACTGATGGGTTCATTATACCGATATTAACGTACATCTGACAGCTTGACACATGCAGATACTTCTTATTTTTTATTTGGCTTTAATTCTGGATTTAATAAATTATAAATAATATTATATTATATAAATATATATATAAATGCAATATCAAAAAGACACAATAAAATTATAAATATGTAAAGAAATATTAAAAATAATACACAAAACTCACTTCTGAATCCAGGACTGGTTAGTACTTTGTTTTATTGATTTTGTCTACATATCGTAAAACATCAAAAGTAAAACAATTTCATAGAGAGGAACTCTAAACCAGTCATATGAAAGGATTTTTAAAAAGTACCAATAGTAGACAGTGCAGTTATTCCAGTAGCAGAAATGTTAATATCAATGATGGACCTCCATTAACACAAGTACATTGACACATGCATAAAGTCTACATAACATTTAAAAAAACACTTTATATTAACTTACAAAGGTTGTTGGGATTGGAAGTTGTTTGCATATTTACTTTACTTTGTGTGCATGTTTTTACCCTATATACAGTATTGAAGTAGCAGTATGTAGAAGTTTGTACAGTGTATTTGCAGTATGTGCACTATTTACTCTGTAGATTTAACCTTGGGTTGTTGGGGTTGTCAGGATCATTTGACTGATATAGGAGGGTCGAAGCTTCATCTCAGTAAATGGGAGGGAGGCATCTTTGCCCTTCCAGTCTATCCACACCACACCCTGAGAGACAAGAAGAAAAAAAAAGACTCAGAAATCAGTGGATAGTTTGCGACTCATGCCCCATTGGTGTCTCTACAATGTCTATAGTTTGATGCTCTTAACATTGTACTTTAAACCTAAGAAGAATGAAAAGTCATACTCTAATGTTTGAGCTACAGAAACGCTACTGTCTGGTGATGCAGTACCTTATTGTCTGAGTAGGAGGCATAGAGGCCGTTGAGGTTTGCCATGTAGCAATTTTTATACCACCAGCCTCCCATGTAGGCCTTAGTGCAGTGAATGCTAAGTGTGTTTGGGTCTTTGTCTATGGTGGAGAATGGACGGCCGTTGTGATATTTCATGGAATCACCTGAAAAAAAGACAAAATATAGAGAGTCAGATTGTCTCTCTTAATACAAAAACTGCTTATTTCATACAAAGTGTAATTGTTTCTCTTACCAGCAGTGCCAAAGTATCCAGACAGCTCGATTACATAGTGGTTAGCCTCTGAGCTAACGTTGAAGTTGGCATAATGAGCAAAGGCCGTGTCATTTCCTGAACGCAGGTCAATCCGCAGGCTCATTGGTGTACGACTGGTGAGAGTGTAAAGGATGTCATTTCCTGTGGAGAGACGGTGCAAGAATGTAATTCAAAGTCCCTGCAACTGTTAAACTGATATTATTTAGATGGGGACCTGGGATATATATATATTTATATATTTATTTCAAAAAAAGAATACAATCACTGTGAAAAATCTCACCCAGCCAGAATTCCCCACTCAGGAGACCAAAGCCTTTACTGTAGTCTCTCCAGCTCCTGAAGAAATCAGTAGATCCATCCATTCTCCTCTGGAATACCTGCATTTGTAAAACAACAAAGTCTTACTCAAATCCAGAAAAACATACAGTGTTAAAATCTTTAGCCACATATCAGTTCAGTGCATTCTCCATGTCCAAAAAAAAAAAAAAATGAAACTTGTTAATTTTGTGAAATCAGTTTGTGGTTTAGAATTTTGTGCACAAAATACAACTTTTGTTTTACAAAATACATTAAAGAGTATTCATGAAAAAGAAGTGCACTTAACTGTATTGAATGCGCAATTGTAGTTTTCTATATTTAAAAAAAATGTATTGGCAGATAATATAATATCAATGAAATAAAAGACCACTTAATTGTACCTAAAGGGAGTACACTTTCATGTTTCTTAACACACTTGCACTTTGTAAAAATGTCAAATGTAATCTAAGAAGTGTAAAAATGTAAAAGCTTTATTTTACTTGTAAATCATTATTTTTTAATAATCTTTTAAGCATAGCGTTAGTTCTAGCAGGTCACGGCAGTCAAGTTTGTCTAAACCTAGTTTGACTGTCAGCTGATCCACGTCTTCCTATAGTAATACAATGCCTATGGCAGCATCCATATATATAAAGTCCATTCAGTATTAATCAGCAGCTTATCACATTGCTCAGGAGCTAATTACCCTCCTCCATCCCCAGCTCCTCCTTTCGTCCATAGTCAGGACTTGGCCTTCTGATATTCCTTGTTGAATCAGACTCTTTTATCTTGAATTATGTTGTTATATTAAATTGTCATTAAGAACATTAATGGTATTTGTTATGTTGGTTCTTTTCTGTTTACTCTAAGAGGGTATCACTGCTCTCCCTGTTCTTATCCATGCTAGACTACATGGATGGGCACAGAGTTTTTGCACAGAACAGAACCATACTGCCAGTCCAATCTGTGTGTTAATTGTCAATCATGTTTGAAGATAGTGGTCCTGACACAATTATTTTGATTAACATGTAACGTAGTTGATTATAATTTGAACAATAGTGTGTTATTCAATATTACATTTCAAGTTAATATGTTTTAAATTTACTAAATAGCTATTTCATTACAAATGTGTGATTACATATACATTTAAATATATGACACAAGTTTCAATAGAAATTACATTTAAGTATACTTTAGTTTACCAGTGCATTCGGCAGAACACTTTAACAATATTTCAGATAGCATATTAATATAAATAATTATGAAATTACATATAAATGTTCAATTAATTGCATTTAATATAAACTTAAACTAACATATTAAAAGAAATAATTGCATTTAATTTCACAGTATAAACTTAAACTATAATACATTAAAATACAATTAACATGCAATTATGTGTTCTAAAACATTACATTCAGTTTGAAATTGAGTATATTTTTGGAAATTAAAAGGCAGATTGTGCTTGGCCACCCCATACGCCTGCACTACAGAGTATCAAGGCTGTGACAAACTGAGGCCATTGTTTTAAAAAAATTTAATAGGTCATGATCCAACAACAATTTCATGGGGACAGCTGTGGGTGTATTATGCGTATGAATCTGGGCTTTTGTTTCTTACTGTCCAGCCTCCTCCATCAGTCTCCATGTCACAGTAGACCCAGACTGGCTCTCCATCCTTCCCTTCAGGGTAGATCTCAGCCACTCCTGACTCTTTCATCCCGTTGACCTGTACCTCTGAGCAGTCTGTGGGGAATGGGTGCGGGAGCTGGGCTACAGCGCAAGAATAAAGAAAATCAAATCTCTGAAAGATGGAACGGAACCAGGGGTGAAAATGATGAATTAATGACACGGAACATTACACACAAGTGGTAAAGTCAGCGGAGACAAAACTCATGTACTGTCCGTCTCTTTCTCCCTCTATTTTTACAGTATAGTCTGAAAAGGCTGCCAGTCCAGTCAGCTCATAACGCGTCACAGATGGATTTAAAATCACCTCCTGTTAATACAAAGCAGGGGTCAGTGAAAATTGTGGGGAGGCTGCTAAATTTGTCTCAGGTGCTATTGAGTTATTGATATGTTCACCTTGACTTCCTCACTCAGCTGGTATGTGAGCTTATAACTTTTGAAGGCCACACGGGGAGCCCTCCATGAAATAAGAGCTGAGTGAAAGGTCACCTCATCAGGAGTCACGACCTGAAGCTTCACTCCTGGAAAATAGGCAAAAAAAAAAGAATAAAAACAAGATATGGCAGATTCTGTAGAGGATGCTGAACTAATATGGTGGGAGAATTTTCAGTGATGAATAATCTCAGTTGGTCTCTTCATTACATGATTTTATCGTACCAACTGTGACCGTATAACAAGTTAAACTAAGGATACCGGGCGATGTTACAGATTTTTGTATTTTATCATAATTGGCTGATATTGGGTATTTAATTGTGCATGTAATTTTTATATTTAGATAAATTGAGTGAGTGTTAGATGACAACAAAGTTAATCTTTAAAAGCACTGATTCTTTAATAACACCTTTAAATATGTTTAGCAAAATTCAAAATAAATATCAAATTTTTATATTGTACATTAAATTGTTTTTACTTGTAGCATTTAAAACAAAGTTTTTTTTTTTGATTAGACAAAATTATTTTAAATTGTAATATTGACCGTTTAGTGATTATCAGTCAGAACATGACAATCTTTTTAAATTACTTTTAGGTTACTTCTATAATGCTTTTGTGTAATGTAGTTTACTTGAGGGCGAGTAAACGGAATTGTGACAGTTTACGCACCACTTCCTGTTGTGAAGGTTGTGGAGACTGGGCTACTCTGGAGCCGGTTGACTTGACTTGTGATTTTCACCATGTATAAAGAAGATCTATGGAGCCCTCTGAGTTGATGCTCCACAGTACTGCCAGATAATGTCACTGTAATAGTCACATTAGGAGCTAGAAAGCAAAAAAAAACAAAAAACAACAACAATTTTTTTTTGAATAAGTCATGATGGTTTAGTGTAGAACCAGCCATTTAATAAGCCTTACATTTTGTAGTCCCATAACTGAGGATATAGCTGTCCACTTTAGCTTGTGATGGCTTCCATACCAGCAGAGCTTTAGTGTCTGTGATGTTTACCACCTTTAGTTCAGTAGGAGAATCCGGCACTAGGATTTATAGAAATGTGAAAGAGACATCAGTGACTGCAAAATCAGTATCAACATCAACCATAACATCAAGTGAAAAGAAACAAAAAACAATTAAGCATTGTTCACACCTGTTGTGACGGAGGCTGTGATTGGCTCGCTTTCGAGTGTCTCCAGAACTGAGCTCACGGTAATGTCATATGTGGAGCCAGCAGAGAGCTTAGACAGGAGAACATGGGACAGCTGGGAGTCAACCGACATGGAGCCACTCTCGCCTGCAGTATAGAAGGGTAAAGCATTGTAAAATCATCATGTGTTGTGACACATCAGTGAGGGTGCACACAGTAGCACTTAATAGTCATAGCAGAAAAGCAGGATAACTCAAAGACATTTACAGTACCAGTAACAGTGTTGGTGTATGTGACTTTAAATTCTGTGACTATGCTTTTAGGTTTTGTCCAGGATACTGAGAAGGAAGTCTCTGTTATGTTGCTGAACATCAAATCAGTGGGTGGCTCAGGGCCTGGAAAAAAAATGGTAAGGGGGTGAAATCTAATGCAGAAGTTGTACAACACAAATAAAAAAAAAGCTCAAAAAGTTGGTGCATTTATTCTGAAGGTAACGATATTAAAAATCTCAGCACAAATGTATGTTTTTAGAGCTCTGAAACATTTATATGCCATATTACCCAAGTAATCAATTGGTGCATTCAGCCTGAAAATGATTTAATGATGAATTAATTTTAATTTTCTGCTTAATTTTAGCAGTGGAAATTCTGTTAAATTGAAAGCCAAAGAAAATCTAAGGCTGATCTCACTGAACTCATGCCTAATATTTATGACTAAAATAGAGTAAGTGGTTCTTGCCAACATCAATATAAAATGCACAAGGTACTGTATTCCATGCATTCATTAAAGATTTAAGCATGCTTAAGTGCTGCCAGCACACCGCAGGAGAGTAAATGATCTGCACCGGTGTTTATTGCAGTGAACCAAAGCAGGAAGTATGGGAAACCTACCTGTGGATAATGTAAGGCGGTGAATTTTGGATCGTACTCCAAGATCAGAGCCAAACAACGAAACAGAGTACCGTGTTTGAGGTTGAAGGCATTTGAAATGATACAACCGTGTTGTACCAGCAAGAACTTGGGAGACCTTTTTCACAGTCCTTCCTTCAAGTTTGCTACTTTGGACTTTAGTTGATGTTCTATTTAAACCGGGCCTTTGGACATCTGTTACGTTTTCAGCTACTGCTCCATCCTGAATTTTCTCAGAAACTTCATTTCCTCCTCTGATTTCCCTTCTTGTTATAGTGAAGTTCTTGTACATGTCTCGAGGAGCTTCCCAAGACATAATGAACCCGGTAGAAGTGATATTATGAACCTCAACTGATCCAATAACTGATAATCTGCTGATAGTTTTGTTAAAATGCTGTGTATGAGTTTTGGATTCAAAATTTGTCCCATTTACATGCTTATCAGACGACTTCTCTGCTTGGAGAGTTGTTGTAACATTGATGTGCAATAGCTGCTTGTCTTTTTCAGTAGATGGAACATTAATAGTCCTGCTTTCTTTCGCTTGATCACCTGCAGTTCTCATAGTGACCTTTGTCATGGACATAGTTGCATTAGATGATTCTTTGGTGCCTTTAAACCCATTCTCTAGAATTTCGTTGGTTCCATTTAACTTCTTCACAGATCTTTGAGTCTGATTCTGATAGACAGGCTCATCTTTAAGATTATTTTTCTTGGACTTGTCAGTGAGATGAGTTTGTGATTGTTTGTCAAAATCCAGTTTTATGATTGTTGTTTTGTCATTAGCTTGCTCTTGATGTTTTCTGCCTTCACGATTTAGCAGAACTGGCCAAATAGTCTTAATAATCTTGTCTCTCTTTGTGTTATTGGACTGGACTTTACCAGGAGACACGGTTGGACTTGGCTTCACTGTTGGCTCGGCTGTGGTGTTTTTCTTTGGGTCCTTTGTGTCTATCTTTTTCACGAATATGGCCTTGTCTGGCTTTGCCTTCACAGGTTTTGTATCGGGATTGGCAGTGGGCATCTTCATAGTCACAGTTTCAACAGTTACTGGGATCTTCTTGTCAACAGCTGGGGAAATCGTTTAGAGAGCGACTTAAATACATTCTTAATTGAACAGTTCAGCCCAAAATGAAACACAACATGAAACATTTAGCAAAATCTTCCTGCTGCTCTTTTACTCACAATGAAAATGGATTGGGACTAGGGTCAGTTAAAGGTGCAGTAAGCGATTTCTGAGAAACACTTGATATTTGAAATCGACACCCAAACAAACACATCCTGTCAGTGTCAATAGCCTCATGGACAGCTTCACCGATATTCTGATTCTGATAGACAGGCACATCTTTAAGATTATTTTTCTTGGATTTGTCAGTGAGATGAGTTTGTGATTGTTTGTCAAAATCCAGTTTTATGATTGTTGTTTTGTCATTAGCTTGCTCTTGACGTTTTCTGCCTTCACGGTTTAGCAGAACTGGCCAAATAGTCTTAATAATCTTGTCTCTCTTTGTGTTATTGGACTGGACTTTACCAGGAGACACGGTTGGACTTGGCTTCACTGTTGGCTCGGCTGTGGTGTTTTTCTTTGGGTCCTTTGTGTCTATCTTTTTCACGAATATGGCCTTGTCTGGCTTTGCCTTCACAGGTTTTGTATCGGGATTGGCAGTGGGCATCTTCATAGTCACAGTTTCAACAGTTACTGGGATCTTCTTGTCAACAGCTGGGGAAATCGTTTAGAGAGCGACTTAAATACATTCTTAATTGAACAGTTCAGCCCAAAATGAAACACAACATGAAACATTTAGCAAAATCTTCCTGCTGCTCTTTTACTCACAATGAAAATGGATTGGGACTAGGGTCAGTTAAAGGTGCAGTAAGCGATTTCTGAGAAACACTTGATATTTGAAATCGACACCCAAACAAACACATCCTGTCAGTGTCAATAGCCTCATGGACAGCTTCACCGATATTTAGCACCATTGCGCTTTGGGCACCCTGAGTTTGAATCCCGGCTCATGGACCTTTCCCGATCTCGTCCCCTCTCTCACTCTCTGACTTAATTTCCTGTCTACATACTGTCCTATCATAATAAAAAAAGGCAAAAACACCCTAACACATCCCTAAACAAAAGAAACACACTCCTTCCTTCATTGCTCCATCCCCAAATTCATGAACACCCAACACAGGCAATGACTAACCACTTTTGCATTTGACAGCTCGCACAAGTTTGGATGAATCAGTCCTGTCTCTATAGCTAATATTACGACAACAGCATATCTTGGTTCTGTGAAACATCACAAAATCAATGTTACTCACTTGTCAAGCAAAAACAAAGGAATCAGTGTCCATTTTCCTGCTCTTCCTGCTCTCTAATGTCTCTCCAGTCCTAGTGCTTGCCTGATTGTGACCCTTCTTTTTCCAGTTATAATCCTCTGACCTTTTCCTTTTTAGTAATGTCTCAGCCATCTCTCTTTTTACAGTCTTTCCACTCATTTTTCCGCTCATTCACTCTCGTATATGCCCCTTACTGCTGATTGGCTATATTGGCAGAGCTATGTTGTGGTGCTCTGTCTGATCAGTCCAATCCACTTCGTTTTCCCCCTATTTACACATTCAGGTCTATGTACAAACAATATTTTTGTTCTGCACACACAGGACTTTTCAACAGTGTTTCTCAGAAATTGCTGACTGCACCTTTAAGCTCTAAAATGATAAAAAGCATTCTGTTGCTCACATTAGGACTTAAAATATTAGGGATAGCATATAGATCATATGGACTACTTTTATGATACTTTTATGGTGCTTTTTTAATCTTTGGAGTTTGTCAGCCCTCGTCAAAATTCACTTTCATTGTATGGAAAACAGCAGCATGGACATTCTGCTCAAATTATCCTTTTATGTTCTATGAATTAAAGAAAATCATGTGTTTGGAACAACATTTCTGAGTAAATAATGATAACCAAATTTTCATTTTTGTAGTGAACTATTCCAGTTATCATTAAAGTTTAATATGTGTTGGACTCTCGTATGCTTTACTTACCCTTACTGCAGTCTAGGGCCGTATAACCAGTCTGACACACACACTTTCCCTTCACACACTTCCCTTTTTTGTTGCATTTAGAGGGGCAGGTTTTGCCACTGCAGTCTGGGCCACTGAAGCCCTGGAAACAAACACATCTTCCTTCTTCACACTTGCCCTGGCCACTACAGTTTTTAGGGCATTGCTCTCCTGAGCACTGAACACCTAAATATAGATGGTACAGTGTGTGAATTATAACCTGTTCATCCAGTTAACAGTTATTATACATTTTAGATTGCTAATGCTTGTTTTACCATTTACCAGTGCCATTGTAATGGTTAACTAAATTTTAGGATCTTTATTATTGCATAATTTTACTTACACATTTTTTTAATTGCTGCCATCTCCTTCTCAAGAAATTCAACTCTGTCCCTCAGTGTGGCCATCTCACTCTCACAACCTCCTGTGCAGGCTCCTTGTACCAGGTTGATGTGATGAGTCATAACCAGAGGAGATCCAGGATTCAAACTGAGCTCTGTTTCTCGTACTTTGGTTACGTTACCTACGTCTGTCTGAGACTCTGTCTGTGGAACACAACCCTCAGTGATGACTATAACTGGTGAACTCTCTGCAGGTTTGTCTTTAGTTGGATTCTGGACTTTATCCACCACAGGCTTTGCAGTAAATGCAACAGTCTGATTGACATTGCTAATTTCTGAGGAAGGCGATTGAGTTTTAGTTTTCATTTTGATATTTAATGATGTAGTTACTGGTTTTGACCCATTTACGTTAAAAATTTGGGGCGTTGACTTGACAGTTACATTTTTCTTCTTGCTAAGTGTGATTTCATCCACAATAGACTTTGTGGTGGATGGGAGAGTGTGATTGCCACTGATAATTTTTGAAGTAGACTGAGTTTGTTTTTTTGTTTTGGTGTGTAATGATGTAGTTAATGGCTTTGACACATTAACATTAATATTTTGAAACAATGATTTGACAGTAGAATTTTTCTTCTTGCTAAGTGCGCTTTCATCCACAACAAGCTTTGAGGTAGATTGGAGAGTCTGAGTTTCTGAGGAAGTAGGATGGGTCTGGTTTTTCATTTTGGTATTGACTAATGTAGTTAGCTTGGGAACAGTATGACTAATAGTTTGAGCCGTTGACTTGGAAGTAGAATTTTTCTTCTGAAGAGAAGGCCCAGGTTTCTGGACATCTACAGCAGGCTTTGGTGTGGATGAGAGAGTCTGACCAACGCGACTGGGTTTTGAGGAAGCAGAATAAGTTTGGTCTTTCATTTTTGTGTTTGCTGGCTTTGAAGCATTAACATGAATAGTGTGGCCTACTGACTTTGCAGTAGTGTTTTTCTTCTCACCAGTTGAGGCTGGATAAGAAGACACAGGTTTCTGGACAGCATCTACAGCAGGCTTCAAGGAGGATGGAACAGTTTGATCAATGCTACTATTTTTTGAGGAAGTAGATTGAGTTTGGTTTTTCATTTTAGTCTTTAATAATGTAGTTACTATTTTCTCAACTTTAAGATTAATAGTGTTGAGTAGCTTAGTAGTAGAATTTTTCTTCTCAATAAGCGTGTTTTGTACAGTTTGCACAGGTTTCTGGACGGTGTCCACATCAGGCTTTGTAGATGATGGGAGAGTCTGATTCACTCTGTTATTTGTTGAGGAAATAGTTTGAGATTGGTCTTTCATTTTGGTCTTTAATAATCTAGTTGTTGGTTTCTCAACATTAACATTTATAGAGTTGACTGAATTGGTAGTAGAATTATTCTTCTCACTAAGTGTGTTTTGTACACTTTGCACAGGTTTCTGGACGGCGACCACATCAGGCTTCATAGATAATGGGAGAGTCTGATTCACTCTACTAGTTGTTGAGGAAGTAGATTGAGTTTGGTCTTTCATTTTGGTTTTTAATAATGTAGCTGCAACTTTAATAGTTTGGGCTGTTGACTTAACAGTGGAATTTTTCTTCTCACTAAGTGGGTCCTGAAGAGAAAGCACATGTTTCTGGACAATGCCTTGACGCTGATTGACATTGCTAACTTTTGAGGAAGTAGATTGAGTCTGGTTTTTCGTTTTGGTGTTTAATACTGTAGTTACTGTTTTTGACACTTTAACATTAATAGTTTGGACTGTTGATTTAACAGTAGATTTTTTTTTCTTGCTAAGTGTGCTTTCATCAGCAACCAGCTTTGTAGTGGATGGAAGAGTCTGATTGACGCTGCTCATTTTTGAGGAAGTCGGATGAGTCTGGTTTTTCTTTTTGGTATTTAATGCCGCAGTTACTATATTTGGAAGATTGGGACTACCGGTGAGGGCTGTTGACTTGGCAGTGGAATTTTTCTTTTCATTAAGTTTGCCTGGAAGAGTAGGCCCAGGATTCTGGACACCATCTATAGCAGGCTTTGTAGTGGATGGAGGAGTCTGACTGATGCTGCTAGGTTTTGAGGAAGTGGGATGAGTTTGGTTTTTCATTTTGGTGTTTGATAATGTGGTTACTGGTTTCTGAACATTTAGATTAATGGCATTCACTTTTGATTTAGTAGTAGAATTTTTCTTCTCACTAAGTGTGTCTTGAAGAGAAGGCACAGGTTTTTGGGCACCATCCACAACAGGCTTCGTGGTGGATGAAAGAGTCTGATTGGCGCTATTACTTTTCGAAGAAGCAGCATGAGTCTGGATTTTCACTTTGGTGGTTAATGTTGTGTTTACTAGCTTGGGAACATTATGGCTAATAGTGTGGTCCTTAGATTTGGTAGTGTCTTTTTTATTCTCGCTAAGTGTGCCTTGAGTAGGCACAAGATTTAGGATGAGGAAAAAAACTATTGAGATTAACATTTTTTTGCTGGATTAAGGTGTCGAGTCTTTCATTCAAATAAATGGTTTGAAATGATAAAATAAAGCCTAAATCAAAAGTTTTGATATTTGTTTTCCTCAACTATCTTACAGGTATTTGTCATTATAATGGATGTGTTCCCTGAGAAAGAGAAAAGCTGAGTTAGTTTGCCTCTGCATCCAGTTTCATTCACACATTCATTTATTGCTCAAATTTGTGTAAATAAAATAAAACACATGCCTTTCAAATGTATGTCAGGCTAAGATGAGCCGGGCTGGCTGAGCTCAAGACTGCATTTTTGGAAAAAGCTCTCAAACCCCTATCGGCGGAGGGACTGTACTGCAGCAGAGCTGCACAGAGCTGCACTGTCCTCCTCTCACAGGAACTGTATGTCTTTGACTCAACTCTTACATAATCTTTACTTGGGCCAACTGAAAACTGCCAGGCCCAGTTTCCGGTTTAAAAAAAATACTCCAGTCTATTTCAGCGCTCACCACAGAAGCATCCAAAAAAATCTTTAATAATCGGACATGAGGTAAAACTAAAAAATCTGTTTTAAAATAAAAAAAAACTGATAAACTTTATAGTTTTTTTGATAAATGTTTGTAAAAATTATTACTAAGAACATGCATAAATATTAAAAAATATACATAATGATCCATAAAATGTTTTATTTTTTTATTGTCTAATATCTAACATCTACAATTCTATCTTAAACTGGCCACTATTTTACAATACAAAACATTCAGCCCGCTTAAAATAAATGTAATTCTTACTGGCAATTATTGATTATGGCAATGAACACAATGATTGTAGTAATAATGTCGTTTCAATAATATCATGTGTAATACAATGTGTCTTACCTGTGTTTGGAGCTGCTTCTGTCCTGCTCTGTGTTGTATGAGGCTCCTTCCATCAGCTTTGAGAACCTCCTGTGACTGACTGAGATTAATGAAGAAAGAGAGACAGAGAACAGGAGCTGCACTAGCCAAAAGGACCCGGGGCAATCAAATCTCCTACTTAAAGTTTTTTCATACTCCGCCTCCTTGACAATTTACATTGAGCAATTTCCATGCTCCTGAACTGTTTTATGGGTGTTTTTTTTCTGACGAGAAACTCCCTAAACAGTTAACAGTTAAGAGTTTATGAATCTATCTGCGATAAGCAGTCTCTCACCTTTATGTTTATCAGTTATTGCTTTATGTGGCGTGAATGCTGTCTGAATTCTGCCTGTTTTTACCAATATAATGGACAATGTCAAACACTAAATGTATAATGTATAACATCATTTTTTCCCATGTTACAACCACCATGTGGGTTAAAGGGACAATTCAACCAAACATCCTGCTATAATATTCATCTTCAAGTTTGTAATAATTGTAAGAATATTGTAAATGTTTAAAATATCAGCATTTCCACTTTGATCACTATTAACACAAATGTACCATTTAATTTGATTTTGTCTTGATTTTATCCCAATTATATTATGACATTATTTTAAACGTATAATAATTAAAGGTGCAATAGGTGATTGTCTTTTTTTTTTTTCATAAGAACATTTTTTGTTATGCTGGTTGAAAGTCTCTTCACATCCCGATATAACTCATTAAGTTAAGTGGTCTAAATGTATTTGTCTGTATTTATATTTTCTGTGGAAGGCGTAGGATCAAGAAATGTTCATCCAATCAAAACGCTCGGTCCGAGCGTTTTAATATGCTTTCCTACCTGCCTGTCAACGTATGTATTAGCATACCTCTGCGCACCCTGTTCGCGCAGACAGGATACATCATCAGCGTGTTCACGCACACTGTGCAGACAGAGTGAGGATGGCAGGCAAACATCAACAACCCGATCTTCCTTCCTGGTATTGTAGTACTTTTAAAGATTTCTCACAGGTGAATGACATGGCTTTGGACGGCGATTGCAGGGAGGGTGGGACGTTCGCTTTCAGTGCTATCAGGCTAAAGTTAGCATTTTCCAAGATCTCCTACTGCATCTTTAATAATAGTAATAATCTTATAATAATAATTATAAATATTATAATAATTTATAACAATTGTCTTTATTTTAAGCAGATCCTATTAGTGACTAAATTGCTTCTGAATTTAATACATGTCTGATATGAATGTATTAATATTAATAATAATACTATTAATAATGAATCAAGTAGCTAATAAGTTTGAAATGCTGGATTTGTCAATATTTATAGTAATTAAAAAATTTCCTGACAGTGTTGTACCCATATTACATGATAAACAAAGAAAACACATTTTGTGAGAAAATGGTTACACCCCAAAAATAGGTGGAAACCTCTGTCAGACAGATTTATGTTGGATAGATTTATCTAAAATAATTCCATATACACTTCGTTTGACCCTTTCCACAATGATCTGGCTTGTACTTTTTCTTTCTAGCACCTGATGAAAGTTTGATTGTGAAGATCCTCTAGTGGAACACAGAGAGTGTTTGTCATGTCAGCGGATGGGACATGATGAGTGGTCACTGCTCACTAGCGCCCCTGCTTGTATGATGCTTATATCATGCTAAAGCAGGCCCACATCAGTGAGACCACCGTTCTGGTGCTGACCTGACCTTACCCTTTTAGTCAAAGCAGTGCCAAGCCTTGAGCTGTATACACACCTAACAAAACAACCATCTACTGACAAGCATTTCTGGGAATTCATGAGCCAAAAATGACATTATACGGTATAGAGTATTGCTCATTTGTTTCTGTGGAAAACTTTCTATTTACCACTATTTAAACAAAACCCTTTAATCCAGATGTATTTGCATTTGCTTGTAATTTATAGACTTTTTTTTTTTTTATGAGAAATGGTTTCATGAAATAACAGACTAAATATACCTGTGTTAATTAATCTATTTAAATGCACACAAATTATATAAAAAAAAATCTCAATATTGTACACAAATAACACAGATGCTTTGATGCCATTAACAGTGCAAATATACATTTAAGTGAGTAATTACTGAATTTTATAAAAATAATAAAGTATAAAATAAAGTATAAATAAAGTATAAAATCCAGTCATTAAGTAGTTGGAAAATTCAGTTTATGATAGTATCTATGTTTTGGAACATGATAACTGTTTCAAAAACAGCTTGACCATCTAAAACTGGTATAACGAGGTGGTACTTTCTTGTTCCAGAAACTAGCATGTTCCAAAAACCAACTTGACCACCTACCATGCTGTTTGATGATTTGTTTGTTTATTGACCCAATGATGGTCCACCTGCTCATGACCAGCAAGAAACCACCTACCATGTTCCAAAAACCAGCTTGACCACCTTTACTTCTTTTCTTTGTTTGCATTTTTGCTTCTTTGGCCTATGATGATCTACCAGCTATAATGACCAGCTTAAACCAGCTAGAAACTAGCACTATGTTCCAAAAGCCAGCTTGATCACCTAAAATGCCATGAGCTGGTTTGTTGCTGTTTTAAAATGCTCTATTAACTTGAACCATTTGTTGGCATCTTAGACCAGCTAGAAACCAGCCTAGCTATCCTTCTAAAAACCAGCTTGACCACCTTTTCTTGATAGTAGTTAGGTTGCGGAACATCTGAGAAGTGACACTGCGTTGGACGGCATTTGTCGGTGAAGTGTGAATTAGCCTTTAAAACTGTATGATCAGGTCGTAGGCTTGTTGTCAAAAATGGTCTACTAGCTTGCACCAGCTAATGCACAGCTAGAAGCCTACCAGCTTAATTTAAATATCCAAAAGGGATGTGAAAATCAGATTTTGTTGATTTGATTTGAGTTCTTTAATATACTTTGGGCTGCACCAACATGAAAGTTGGCAAGGTCATGTTGGAAACATCCAAAAATTCAAGATATGCATAACAAGTAAATGAAGGTGATGTTAAGAGATGCAAACGTATTTACATAAATACAGCATTGAACTTTTTCCAAATTAAAATATGTGCATTTCTGAGTCTGCATATTTGTTCAGGCTTTACTGATTCAAACGTAGTGAGAAGTTTAATGGTGACGGCACAAACAAGGCGAGCATTGACCTGAGCCCGATTGAAGTAATGGCCAATCCCACCGTGTTGCTTATGTTGGACCAACTTTCAGAGATTAGAATAATATGAGAGCATAAAGCCTGGCTCTGTTCCTCTCCTTCTCTACTCTTGGTGCTCTCACCTCTTTATGTCCTCCCTCCTCCAAAAGATTGAAAGAAGCTTTACTAACAAGGGTTTAACATGCCAAGTACTAATAAACATGACACAGACACATGCATCTTCTTGGCATCCACTGGAGATCGGATTAGACTTCTATTGAAATTATTATTATTTTTGTGACATTGATTGTGATGTTATGATTGCAAGACAAATTTTAAGTGCATAAAAGTCCACTAGTGTGAATCCCATTTGAATTCATGTCTGAATCTGTCAGAACATCAACTCCACATGCATTTCGGATTGCATCATATCTGAATGTTTATTATTAATTAAAATATCATTTACTACAGTAAATCATTTGTGACAATGTATCTTTAAGTGCACTTGTCATATTAAAATCAATAAGCAAGTCAGATGTTAGTACAGTAGCAAAATTCTACAAGAGATTTGTTATACTGATGAATTCTTTAGCATTTTGACCAATTCATTAAAAGAAACTGCTCTTAAGAGTCATTAATTCAATGAATTCATACATACTTTTTCATCTATATAGTAGGGAAGTAGGAATATTCAGACACAGGGTGTAGGCCTGTATTTATTTTACTCTATTATTTTGTGGTATCCTGTAACTTTACGCCATCAATTTAGATTTCAAATTTGTAAGTTGGATAAAATAGGGCTTCTTTTGGGGTGGTGCTATATATTCACATTTATATTGAATCATTTAGAAGATGCCTTTATCTAAACTAAGGGAGTAACACAATTTTATTGTATCAAATATTTTTAGTATTTGCTCAAGTTCTTTAAACAGCGGAACAAGAAACAAACGTGTTTGCATTTGTCTGATAATTATGCAAATATATTTGGAAAGTCCAAGTCTTTGATCATTGATTCTATAGAGCCATAATTTAACATAATGGGTTCTCATCTTATCTCAGTCCATCATTACCATCATTTCTCCACTCCTAGCTACCTTGGGCGCAGTGTTATCTGCTCCTTTTGGTGTCTTCTGAGTGAAGCGTCTGCTTTTTCGCGCTGAGTGGGCAATACTACCCACAGTGCAGTTGAGGTTCCTATGGATTCTGTGATGCTCTGCCCTTTCAGCTTCCTCTTCAGTGAAGTGTGCGCGCTGTTGTACACGTACTTGCCCCCGCCTGCCACTCGCATGCAGATGTTACCGAGTTTACCATGAGCACAGAAGCCCCTCTCACACTCCCAACTGCCAAGTGAAATGAATCTTCAAAATAATAAATACACATATGCTGGGAAGCTGAATCACCCCACTATAACAAATCAGGTCTCAAAGACTGGATTGGCATGAAACACAGTGAGAGGATGTGAAAGAGGCCTCAAAAGTGTGTATTTTTTTATAAACCTAAATTGATATGCGTTGATTCATCTGTGTGTGGTCACTCTTATGCTGCTGAGCTGTCTCTTAAACACAGAGTGTCTCAAATACCCAAAAGAAAAAAAAAAGATTTAGCTTTGACCCTTATGGTTGCTATTGTGATTGTTTCGTAGATACTGACTCTGAAATGTTTTGTAAGCACAATTATTTTAAGTCATGATAACAGATAGGCTAAAACATGTGTATGTCATACAGGTTCTCAGTTCCCATAATCTGTAGCATGAAAAGAAAAGCAAGTTTACAATTCAGGATAAATGTAGATTCCTTTTCTGCGATAGTGAGATGTTGAGTAAATAAATTCCCCTAAATTGTAGTGCAGACTACATGTTGCATCCATCAACTTGGTACTCTTCCACAAAATCTTTCAGTTCCTTGCAGTAAATCTTGTTGACTGATGCTCTGCATGTTGAGGCCGACAGCTTCTCCTCAACCCATGTTTTTGAATCCAACAGGTACTGCATGCTGAGAGAGAAAGAGTTCATGTCTGTTAGCTTTAAACTTTATATATTATCATCATATTATCATTTTAACATATCTATGTTAACATATCTATCTATCTATCAGTGGTGGCCGAAGTACACAAATCAAGTACTTGAGTAAAAGTACAGATACGTATAATAAAATATTACTCCAGTAAAAGTAAAAGTACTCCTTTTTCAATTTTACTCGAGTGAAAGTACAAAAGTACTCAATTAATTATGTACTTAAGTAAAAAGTACTGATAGATTTATTTTGCAATTTTATATAGGCTACTTAATGTAATTTTATATTAGCACATATTTTTTATAATCCTACTGCTCAAAATACCTGGGATTTTCCCAAAATAACCATATATGGAGTCAAGATATATTTTTGTTGTTGATATGGACTACGTTGACGAGAGTGATGTAGTAATGTTCACTATGAAGCTTACACTGCGATGTACCTGAGAGAAAACAGATTTGACCATCTGATTTTCACCAGTAAGAAAAAAGTGTTTTAAAGCTTGTTGTTTTGCAGAACATCACAGTTATATATGACATGACAATAAGGCCTGAAGTGAATCAGACACCGCTTCTGCGTCTCGGAGCACGTTATATATTATAAGGAGTAACGATATGTTTAGTGAAGTAAAAAGTACGATCTTATGCTTTGGAATGTAGTGAAGTAAAAGTAAAAGTTACTCAAAATAAAACGACTCCAGTAAAGTACAGATACTTGAAAAATTTACTTAAGTATAGTAACGAAGTAAAGCTACTCCGTTACTGTCCACCACTGCTATCTATCTATCTATCTATCTATCTATCTATCTATCTGTTTTCCAGGACCATACTGACTCATTCTGCATTACAAAGAGTTTTGAGACCTTCCCTCCCCCATGTTACCACTTCACCAACTAGCAAGTAGCAAATCATAGTTCCTGACAGGAATACAGTCTATATTTGTAAAAATATGTCTCACCCAAACATCCCATTTCAATAAGACATTGACTGCTAAATGAATGCATGTAAATACTTACTTTCCATTCGAGTCTTTGGTGGGGCCATCGTTGCCCATGATGAGGTACGTCTTGCCCTCTTTCAGCTCACCCTTGCAGTGCTTTCTCTTGGCAAACACCCGTGTGCTGTCTGTGCTCACGCCAGTGTCTCCCGCTGAGGGTCAGAGGTTAAACTCTTAACTTATCTGAGCATATCTGGTTGATTAACAAGCTTAGCAGTGTCCTTTTTATCTAAAATGTATTTTTAAAATGCTCATGTCTTGATCTGTATTGCTCGTAATTACTACAATGCATATGCCACTATACTATAATGCTCAGGAAAAAAGGATAACTTACAAAATCGGAGGACCACGGTCACGGATGTTGAATACAGCATGAAATTGCTCTCTTCAGTAACTGAATCCACAATGACTTCAAATGCTGTCAGAAAAGGAATATGAATAATTAAAGATCAGATATGCCTCAGCCACAATTTCTTAATATCTTATTAAAAATACTTGACCCTCTTAGGTTTTGTTAGTGTTTTTTTGTATAAATATGGAATCACAAACCATAGTCAATGTTGGTGTGATAACAAGCATAATCATATCTGTCCTTTTTGGTGATTTTCATGTCAATTGTTTTCTTCTCTGTGAAACAACCCCCTGATGAAACAGACATTATTACATTTTATGATGATATAAAACTCCAAGCAGTTCTACAATATACGGTCATCTGATTATGATATGTTTGTTTGAATGGTAAATGAATTTCTGAGAACCTACTTTCTGCACATTGACACACATCATCTGAGCACAGGACAGAAATCGCCTTACTCCTCTTGGGGACGCTATACAGAACTGAACATCTCCTGTCTGTGAAAATCATATGTGAAAGGATAATGTATGTAGAACAGTTTTTTCCCCACAAAAAAAGCTTTTAAATATATTTTTCAAGCTATAAAGTACTCATTCATTCATTCATTCATTCATTCAGATCATAAATTATTATTTAACAGTTTTTGGGAAGATTACAAGGTTCATGACCTGAATTAACCTTGCCATGTTATAAAAATAAAAAAATAAAAATTATCTGACATTTTAAGAGACTTGTTGACTTTGACACACAGTCATAAGGGTCTGTAGGGGTTTTCTCTATGATATATGCTGTGTTTCTGTCATTTCCTGTCTATGTTTTTTTCTCTGCATGCTGGTTACATCACATGACAAGTTTTTCAAATGATAATAAGCAGTGAAACAATATTTTCTTCTAAATAATAATAATAACAATAATAATAATAATAATAAAAGATATGCCAACCTACTTATATATATTTCTTCATTATTATATAAGGACAGTTTATCAATCGTGACATGACATTAAGTTCAGTTGGTCCTGTAAAATGCATTTGAATATAAATTAAGGAATAGCTTGCCTGGTTCATAGTAATCATAAAACGTAGCAGGAGCTGGTTGAACTAAACCAATGGCCACAGTTTGCTTCGCTCCGAATGCTATACAGGCCTCACCTCCATCTATCTGAGGGTTTACAGAGAGACAAGTTCAACTACTTGGAAAGATAGGGATATATGATTAACTCTGACTGCGTTTGTGCTCATTTCACCTCATTGAAGTACAATAGCACTCTTCCGCGTGTGAGCTCATAGTGAGAAATATACCTGTCCACCAGGTCTTTCAGCTGTTGGAGAGAATGTTAGAGAAACAATAGAGGAAAGCAAAATGCAGAAAGACTGCTTACTCCACCATAAGATACAGATGGATAACTACTAAAACAGAGGATAAAGACTAGGATTATTTTAGATAATAATATTATATATAAATATAGATATAGTAATAAATATTTTGAGTATAATTCCTTATTTATTAAAAAAAAGTCAAAAATCATAGGATAAGATTATGGCTGACCTTTTCTAGATCTGTACTGATTGCATCAAAGCCACTAAGTAGAGTGATGTCAGCAATGGCCATTCCAGAGAGGTTCCTGCCCTGTGTGTGACTGTGAGAGAAGACAGAGGATGTTAATAACCTCCAAAACAGCAGATCATGATTAAGATGACTGATGTTTGCTAGAAGTGCTTTTTCTCACCTGACACACACCGTATAAACCACTTCATCTTGTGTGTTTTGTGTAGTTTCTCTTTTTTGTCTGCTGCGAGCATCAAACCACTCGATTGCTGTCCGGGGGAGATCTTCCTCCTCCTTCCTCTCTTCTGCCTGCTCATAGTCATAGTAATTGTAACTTTCTTGTACTTCAGCTAAAAAAAGAAAAAGAAAAGAATAACTGCACATTTATTTCTGCGCATCTGTGTAAATTAGGTATGAATAAGGTTAAATATATTGTTAAATTAGGTCTGAATTTTGGCTTGAATAGTTCATAACTCACTTGTGTACTCCACTTTTCCCTTGACAGTCACATTTATTGACAAATCAGCACAGTTGGAGTCTTCCTTAAGAGTAAAATAAGCCTTTGCCACCTACAGTAACAAAACCGAATAATCCCCATTGTAAAGACAGACAGACAGATAGATTGATAGATAGATAGATGTGTGTGTGTGTAAGTGGCCCTGGTATTCCCTACATTATGGGGACCAAATGTCCCCACAAGGCTAGTAATACCATTAAATTTGGGCCTTGTGGGGACATTTAGTTTTTTTTTTTGGTCCCCATGAGGAAACAAGCTTCTAAATCATACAGAATGATATTTGTTCTAATCTAAAATATAATAAAGTTTTGTGTGAGGGGTAAGTTTAGGGGTAGGGTTGGGGTAAAGGAAAAGAAAATACAGTTTGTATAATGTAAATCATTACGCCTGTGTGTGTGTTCTACTATTCAAAAGTTTGGCATTAGTAAGATTGTACGATTTTGATGTTTTTGAACAAAGTCCTTTATGCACACCAAGGCTGCATTTTTAAAATAAAAAATACAGTAAAAACACGAATACTATGAAATCACAATTTAAAATAACTGTTTTCTATTAATATAGTTTAATGTAATTTATTCCTGTGACAGCAAATCTGAATTTTCAGCGTCATTACTCCAGTCTTCAGTGTCACATGATCCTTCAGAGATGTTCTAATATGCTGATTTGGTGCTCAAGAAGCATTTATTATTACCAGTGTTGAAAACAGTTCCGAATGTTTTTGTGGAAACTGTGATTGATTGATTGATTTTTTTTATGAATACAAAGTTCAATCATTTTTTGGGTCAACTGAATGCATTTTTTAATATTACTGACCCCGTATACACACTATGGAAATGTTTGTTAAACTTCTTACTTTCATTTTAGCTTTTCCTTCTCCGGAAAGGTTTACATCTATTCCCATTCCCACTAGTCTCTGAAAAGACAAAAGAGATACCATGATAAACAGATCAGAAGGAGAAAATATTCGAAGATATGATGAAACTATGTTGATAAGAACATGTATAATTACAGTGACACCTGGTGCCGGTTGCATAAACTGCTTAGACTAGTCTTAAAACTTAGTCATCTCACTTTTTTCTTCAGGACTGGTCATAACTTTGTAAAGTCAGTTACAATAAAAATGTAGGTTGGTCAGGGTAATTTGAATCCGAAAAGTAAGACTGATTACCACTTGGTTAACTGCTAGTTAAACAAATTAGTTCTTAAGACTCTTAATATAGAGGCTATGTTTATGCAACTGGCCCCCGGAGGACAACATGCCAAAATACAGTAGCTCCAGGGCCGTTTCTAGCCATTTTGACGCCCTAGGCGAAATTCCTATTGGGGCCCCTAAACTTTGCATGCAACAATCCGGCAGTAATTGACAGCGCTCTGATCCAATGGCAAACAGGCATCATCAGATTGACAGTACTCTAGCCCAATGATGTTAGGGGATGCAGTGGGGGCAGCAATCATATTTCAGGGTGGCCGTGCCACTCTTTATCACAACCCTGCTAAAATGTAGTGCCAGTATGTGCGCTCATTGGCACCCCCTCCTGCTGGTGGTGCCCTGGGGGACCGCCTAGCTTGCCAATACCTAGAAACGGGCCTGATTAGCTCCTCAGTGTCCTCATGTCAATATATATATAGGCCCCCCTATTTATGTAAATGTGTGTGTGTGTGTGTGTCTGTGTGTGTCATGGCACAGTATTTTAGATTTAGGACAGGATTCAATCCTCATTCTCTTTAGCCATTTTGTTAGATTTCTGTCAGTGTTTTGGTTCACTGTCCCAGGTATTTACCCACCTTTTTGAACCTACATTCATTTTTAATTTAAAAAGAATAATAATTAAAACCTTAGTTTTTTTCACACATGGTTTCCCATTAATGTGAATGTGTTATAGCTAATAAAAAAAACTATAATTTCAGTACTGTCATTAATACATTTGTGACATTATATTTACCTTTAATTCTGTTTCCACTTTATTTTCATTTTTTTCCAAAAGCAGCTTTTCCATCTCAGACCTCCCTTGAACGGTGAACTGTGCATTGATTTTAGAGACGGGGACTTCTGGTATACTCAGTGCATACTCCGATAAGGCTTCCAATCCCATGATAGTGTCCTAAAGTGAGTTTGAATAGTATAGTGTTATCATTTTATAATTTATTTTCCAAATATTCTTTGGAATTAGAGTAAAATACATATAGTAGGTACTCTGAAAAATTTCATTCAGTTTCATTAGACCTACCTGTGTTGATTTGAAACCTCCTTCATAGTTCTCTTGAGAAGACAATAAGCAGGCGGCAGCATTTGCTGTTATTAAGTCATTCTGTGCTAGTGCAGTCAGGAGAGCGTATGCGGTGGTCTCTACTGTTAACGCCACTCCAGGGGGCACACGGGAAGTTTTAGCCTCATTTACCAGTCGTATATTTTCATCATCTTGCCAAACAAGACACTCTCCCGCTTATCGGTTCAATTAAGCAGGGGAGAGTAAAAATGTAACAGAAAAAAATAATGAATGACTAATTTAGATATTTAAAGTTTCCAACACTTCCATAAAGTTTCAAAACGTGGTATGATACCTGGTTTTGCAAGACTCCTGAGTTTCCTCCAGGCAGACAGTGATTGAGTTCGGTCAGTGAGGCAGACAGACAAACAGTACGCCGTAATGGCTAATGCATAAGGTCTTTTAAGATCATCAACCCGTTTAAGGAGGAAGTCGGTGGCACGGGAGATGCTTTTCTTCTAGTGAGCATTAAAAGACAGTGTTAGTTTTCCTTTATCTATTAACCCCCATAACGCATTTAAAATCTGTATTTTTGACACTAATGTAACTTCATAGATAATTTTACAAAAAGTATTTTTGGCACCTAATGGTACTCCATACATACCCGGGTCCAAAATGACCCGGACACTAAACACATAACATTTTTCTAAAACTTTTTATGTATTTCTTCCGGGTCAAGAACAGACTTGAATGCGTTATGGGGGTTAAAACATTCTTTCAGTAGTACCTCTAACAGGCTTTCTATGTATATTATAGATATATAGTGATCCCACAAAGCGGATACTTAGGAAACTTAATTCACTTTACAATGTCTGAATTTCATTGCATTACATATAAAATAGCATTTTTTAACCAACTGCTCTCAAGGTGATTTCTTCCCAATGATGTTAGGGGATGCAGTGGGGGCAGCAATCATATTTCAGGGTGGCCGTGCCACTCTTTATCACAACCCTGCTAAAATGTAGTGCCAGTATGTGCGCTCATTGGCACCCCCTCCTGCTGGTGGTGCCCTGGGGGACCGCCTAGCTTGCCAATACCTAGAAACGGGCCTGATTAGCTCCTCAGTGTCCTCATGTCAATATATATATAGGCCCCCCTATTTATGTAAATGTGTGTGTGTGTGTGTGTCTGTGTGTGTCATGGCACAGTATTTTAGATTTAGGACAGGATTCAATCCTCATTCTCTTTAGCCATTTTGTTAGATTTCTGTCAGTGTTTTGGTTCACTGTCCCAGGTATTTACCCACCTTTTTGAACCTACATTCATTTTTAATTTAAAAAGAATAATAATTAAAACCTTAGTTTTTTTCACACATGGTTTCCCATTAATGTGAATGTGTTATAGCTAATAAAAAAAACTATAATTTCAGTACTGTCATTAATACATTTGTGACATTATATTTACCTTTAATTCTGTTTCCACTTTATTTTCATTTTTTTCCAAAAGCAGCTTTTCCATCTCAGACCTCCCTTGAACGGTGAACTGTGCATTGATTTTAGAGACGGGGACTTCTGGTATACTCAGTGCATACTCCGATAAGGCTTCCAATCCCATGATAGTGTCCTAAAGTGAGTTTGAATAGTATAGTGTTATCATTTTATAATTTATTTTCCAAATATTCTTTGGAATTAGAGTAAAATACATATAGTAGGTACTCTGAAAAATTTCATTCAGTTTCATTAGACCTACCTGTGTTGATTTGAAACCTCCTTCATAGTTCTCTTGAGAAGACAATAAGCAGGCGGCAGCATTTGCTGTTATTAAGTCATTCTGTGCTAGTGCAGTCAGGAGAGCGTATGCGGTGGTCTCTACTGTTAACGCCACTCCAGGGGGCACACGGGAAGTTTTAGCCTCATTTACCAGTCGTATATTTTCATCATCTTGCCAAACAAGACACTCTCCCGCTTATCGGTTCAATTAAGCAGGGGAGAGTAAAAATGTAACAGAAAAAAATAATGAATGACTAATTTAGATATTTAAAGTTTCCAACACTTCCATAAAGTTTCAAAACGTGGTATGATACCTGGTTTTGCAAGACTCCTGAGTTTCCTCCAGGCAGACAGTGATTGAGTTCGGTCAGTGAGGCAGACAGACAAACAGTACGCCGTAATGGCTAATGCATAAGGTCTTTTAAGATCATCAACCCGTTTAAGGAGGAAGTCGGTGGCACGGGAGATGCTTTTCTTCTAGTGAGCATTAAAAGACAGTGTTAGTTTTCCTTTATCTATTAACCCCCATAACGCATTTAAAATCTGTATTTTTGACACTAATGTAACTTCATAGATAATTTTACAAAAAGTATTTTTGGCACCTAATGGTACTCCATACATACCCGGGTCCAAAATGACCCGGACACTAAACACATAACATTTTTCTAAAACTTTTTATGTATTTCTTCCGGGTCAAGAACAGACTTGAATGCGTTATGGGGGTTAAAACATTCTTTCAGTAGTACCTCTAACAGGCTTTCTATGTATATTATAGATATATAGTGATCCCACAAAGCGGATACTTAGGAAACTTAATTCACTTTACAATGTCTGAATTTCATTGCATTACATATAAAATAGCATTTTTTAACCAACTGCTCTCAAGGTGATTTCTTTGGGCATGAAGTCATTTCCCTTCAAGTTCACACAGGTGTCCTAGCAGAATAACCATTGGTATAGTTCTTACATCTACACAGTTTGACAACTAGAAAGTGTCCAAGACTTTCTGTCTTCATTTTGACAATCTTTTTTTTTCATATTTTGAAACAAATTAATTTCTCTGTGCTATTTTTCTTAAAAAAGAGACATTTTGTTCAATAATGCAAATACATTTATACATTAGTAATTGTCACAGAGCCCCTTAGTGGACATTATGTTTCCTTTATTACTTTGTCATTCGTTGATGTAGATACTTGTGTTCCTGCCATGTGTTCCCTGGTTCTTGTTTTCTGTTTGTTTCGTTTATTAAATACTCCTGCATTTAAATCCTCCATTTCTGCCAGCATTCCTTGGCTCCCCACTTTACAGCATTGGCTTGCAGAAGTTTAGCATTTTGCGAGAGAATGCTGGAAATCATGCCTTCTTAATGCTTTTGTGAGTGAATGCAAATTTTCTTGGGGAACACATAAGTTTTACAAGCGAACGCAAAAGCACTAAAATATAGCCAAATTTTTCCTTCTATATTTTTCTATCACCATGTCCCCTTAGTGGCTCTGTAAATTGTGGCTTAAGTGTCCAAATACTTTTCATGCCAGTGTAACTGATGCAATCACTGGTTCTTACCACATCAGTTACTTCTTTGTCCAAGAAAGGGAGGGAGCGACAAAGTGCTATCGTGATGAAAGCTGTTAAAGAGGCATCTTGCTCAACTCCTCCAATACCTCCCTACAACAGAAACACTGAATATCAGCACATTTGCTGCAGTACCACAGGAATTAAATTCCTGTTTATGCTATTTTGCAATGTTTGACGTGTTGTTTTATTAAGTGTTTGACAAGGTAAAGCTTTTTGCAAAACCCTTTGGTTTACTGACAAATGATGGAAAGCGTTTAGACCTGCATTTCCCTGTGATAGACTGGATTAGCATCAGTAAAGGACCCATCGGAGCTCTGTGTTTTAATCAGATATGTGACTGCATGGCGGATGTCCTCCTGCGAAATCATCTTCTCTGTTGTTCCTTGCTGTTCAAGAGTTTCTATCTGTCTTTCAGCCACAAGAGACAACACTTTCACCACCAGCGCAGTCAACCTATGAGAAGTGAGAAGCAATCTAATACTTTAAACAGTTTGGGATTCTAAATCTAAACATTTTATTGGATAAAATAGTTATTGGATGTGGCAAGTGCAGCTCAGAACAAGTCACATTTGTATGACTTGGCATATTTTCGGCATATAAATGCACACCAAATTTACCAGGTGCTTGTGGGATGGTTTAGCCAAGCTCCATAGGATCCATCAGGCTTTTTGAATGTTAAAATCCGTTCATATGCTGCCAGAATAAAATGTGAGTCAGAGCATGGAATCGAATGACACAATCAAATTGTGTTAAATCATAGGCCTTGGTCAGGAAAGACACAATATTAATTTTTTATGAGTGACTTTTATTTATTTTATTTTATGAATATATTTGGTGCTGATTGTTCAAGGGAAATTCGCCCAAATATGAAAATTCTATTATCATTTTCTCACTTTTACTTCATTCCTGTCACGATCTCCAGCTGGAGTGCCCATGAACTCCACCAGAGGGCACTCCACCCCTGACTCTTGCCACTTTCACAGACTACATTTCCTTTAATCCTTTGCCGGACTCACTAGAGTCATTGCAACAGGAAACGGCACTCCTGGCCATGACGAGGGAACTGGAGCAGACTCAAGGACCTGCGCGGGCTCTGGAGTGGACTCAGGGACTAGAGCTGGCTTGTGAACAGACTCTTTACTAAGCACTGGGACTGGAGCAGGCTCGGGAGTGAATTCGGGGACTGGAATGGACGGCACTCGGGAGGTTCTGCAGCAGAGGCTGCCACCTCTGGGGAAACTGCGGTGGTGTGTGTGGCTCAAGGTCAGTCCCAAGGCGTCCGAGACTGGCATCCAGTGTGGAGGATCCACCGCTAGTTTCAGCTAGAGCAGCGGGCTCAGTAGGACCTCAGCACTGGTCCTCACAGAGACTGTTCCCCTGGACTCAGTGTTCCCTGTAATGGCGGTCGCCATTCTATGTGTTTGGGCCACACACACCAGCGCAGTTTCCCCAGAGGTGGCTGCCTCTGCTGCAGAACCTCCCGAGGCAGTGGCATCCGTTCCAGTCCCCGAATCTTAGTCTAGTTTTCTGGTTTGTCATGTGATTCCCTTGCCCTCATGTATCTTGCCATGTGCTCCCTTAGTCCTTGTGTCATGTAGTGATTGGTTGTTTTGATCACATGGTTCTCTGTTCTATTTTCTCATTGGTTCATTGTCTTTACTGTTCACGTGTCTTTGTGTATATAGCCCTCATGTGCCATTGTCTCTTGTCTAGCTTTGTTCGTGTAACTACTGTTCGGTGAGTTTGTTCTTGTTCTGCCAAGTCTTGTTTTTTGTGTATCTGTTCTCTTTTGGATTTCATTAAACTGCACATGGGTTCAAACTCAACTTGCCTCAGTGGATTTGTTACAATCTAGAACTTTGATCGAACTCTAAAGTACTTGTATCCCTCACAGCCTGACTTTGATTTGTATTAAAATGACATCTACCCTGGCTAAGGTCTATTGTATTGCATTTGGTTTTTTTAAATCTCTTATGTGGCATGCAGGTACAGTAAACCTTGCTCAATGAAATCCAGTGCTTTGTCTCTGGATCCTGCTTCCAGTTCCAGCCAGCGTTGACTTTTGTCCAGGTAGCGGATTGACAAGGCAGTAGGAGACATAAAGATCATAGTCTGCTCTCCACAGCCTTTAGGAGCCCGGACCAGATTTTCCACTTTGGATGGTGAGAGTAATGGAACTGCAGTGGACTGGGCAAATACTACTTCTGCATTCAGAAAAAAAGAGTTTATTCTAAGAGTATAGCAAAATAAATATTATTAGGCTTGACCTTGACCAATAAATAAAGTTAAATAAGGATTATCAGTAATGGAGAATTTGAAAGCATTCACAACGACATGCTGCTTTGGACCTTCTAGTTTGACAAACAGGTTGACATCTGTTTCAGGAACGGTGTTGTTTGGGAAAAATCCATTGATAAACAAGCGCCGGTCACTTCTACCTGATGAGCAGAGTTTAGGTTTTTATACACGGTGAAATTACTATGTTACAAACATTGTCAGATATGAATATGAAGAATATGTGTAAATTAAACACAATCAAATGACAGCGAACAATCTCACCATCCAAATTAATAAAATAAGTCAGCTCTTCTCTCATTTCCACTCCTTCATTCTGAGATATGAGAATAAAGACAAAATATAGATATTAGAATCACTGAAAGGATATTGTATAAATTTCCACTTCCCCTTACCTTGACCAAGAGCATCTTTTGAATGGCATCCACTCTCATTTTTTCTTCTTCTTCAACTTCATAAAGTTCAATAGTGATAGGGATTTCACCTGTTTTCATGGGAATAGCAAGGAAAGTCACAGTTTGAGATGACTGTGGCGCCAGACTGATTCGGACAGCAGAAGAGGAAGAAGCTGATCCAGGTGAACAAAGACCATCCACTTGTTCCATTTGCACAACGAGCTGACCATGAAAGTTATGAAGGAGACATGTCAATCTCAGTAATCATTAATATACTGTATTACGATGTATAATGTGATATTTAATACTATGACTGATTTAAATTAACTAGTTATTTAATAAATAATATGATATATGACTGAACGAACCTGACTACTCCAGTGAAGTAATTTTTAATGGACAGGCAGAAATATATTACTTAAGGTAACGACTTTTTACAGTTCGAAAGATACATTTTAATTATTATAAATATTAATTTGATAATAAATATGTTAATTTATATTTTTTTATAATACAAATATTATTTCATGCATTAGAAAATGTATCTACAGTAAATGCATATAGCAGTTATTATCGCTAAAGTGGTATGATGTGTTCTGAAAAAAATGAAGAAATTCATTTAAACAAACCTCCCTTTCCATCTTGCCATAATTAAAGATCACTGCAACTATAGACAGTTGCTCAAAGCGTTTGACCGAATAGGGAAGCCTCAAGGAAATAAACAATGACTTAAATACAGTAAGGTCAACTGACTCCACCACACAGAAACCTGCAAACAAGAAAAGTAAAAAAATTTAGTACTTCGGTGGATTTAAATTAAATTCGTTAGCAGTGAGAGGAAAAATTTACCATGGGATGGAGATAAGCTGAGAGCTTGGATCTCCCATGTTGTGATAGAGTGTGGTAAATGGATTTTGTGCCTGGAAGGAAGACCTGGTGCTATTAAACCATTATTCAAGACCTTTGTAAATCCTCAACATTGTTTTAATGGAAATCCAATGGAAACTTTTAAATTTTAATACCTGTATGTGTATTTAATTGTAAAAATGTATTTAAATTGTATTTACAAAATTATTATAATAAATGTGTGAGCACATTTTCCCTTAGACTTTAATATCTTATGCACATAAACATTTATATATGCCTACTTTTTAATTACAGACAGACAACCTACTCACCTAACTTTTTCTTTCACATCAATCTGCTTAAACTCAAAGCTTGGAGGGAAATATCGGCGAATTGTTTGTATCTCAAAGTCCAAGAATTCCTCGATTTCATTAGAATTAACAGCTGCGGGAATGAAATGATGGAGAATCATTTGTGGAAGAAAAAAATCAGACTTCATTGCACCAACTGTGGCACAGCTGAATTTGATGGCATTTTACTGACTTCATTGTGCATGATAGCTTTTTGTTAAGATGCTATACTCACTTCGGCCATGCTCTGTCCTCTGGTCCTCTTTCCTCTTTTTGTTTCTTAGCTTGGTTGCAAACTCACAGCACTCTTGGAAGGCTTTCACACAGTCGTTGCTTTCCGTTTTGCTCACTCTTTTTGCTCGTTCCTCGCAAGTAAACTTCATAGGAATCAGGGTGAAGCCATGGCGACAGCATTTCTGCAATTCTGCTTTCTTAAATGCAGCTTCTACACAACAAAAGTGATGAGTTGTAATTGGACATCTTCAAGAGCTCAATCTGATCATAACATACATGGCTAAATGTCAATATAAGTCCAAAATGCCTCCATATTGACAAATGAAACAAAATAAAAAATATGGCGTGCACCTATGACTAAAACATAAGCTTTGAGAATTGATACAAAAGGTAAACAAATATTCATTTGACAATACTATACCTTTTCTAGCCATTTCTGCTTGAATATCTATAGAACGTTTGTTGCGTCTAAAACCAGACTCGCAGCTGAAACCTAGATGCACAATGAATTGGAAAATATTATTTGCATATTGTGACAACTCTTTCATGTACAGACAATAAGTCCAGTAAAACCAGTCTATTTCTTTCTAGAGCAGGGGTCTCCAAACTCGGTCCTGGAGGGCCGGTGTCATGCAGAGTTTAGCTCCAATTTGCCTCTACACACCTGCCTGGAAGTTTCTAGTAGCTATGTCTCGTAAGGCCTTAATTAGCTGGTTCAGGTGTGTTAAAGGGGTCATATGATGTTTCTAAAAAGAACATTATTTTGTGTATTTGGTGTAATGAAATGTGTTTATGCGGTTTAAGGTTCAAAAAACACATTATTTTCCACATACTGTACATTATTGTTGCTCCTCTATACCCCGCCTTTCTGAAACGTGTCGATTTTTACAAAGCTCATCGGTCTGAAAACCTGTTCTAGAGCATCATTTGGCACCTTTTCTCATCATTGAACGGATTGTGGTCGAGTGGGAGATGAAGGCCAGGCCAGCATCATTAAAAACAGCAGCTGTGTTTTCTCCACCGGCATACGAACACCCCAGATCATAAGACTGCATGGAGGTGAACACCTTCACACAGGAAAATGAGAAACTGTAAAAGAACTCAAAAATAGCTCAGAAAGATTAAGCATCCAGTATTTTTAAATGTCTATTTGTTATAAGCTTTAGACAACACACCTGTTTTGGAGTGAGTTTGTTTTGAGCACCCAGTGCGTAAATGGCTTTGTCCACAACTAGTAAGGCAACTTTTGCGTTCTTTTGTGTTCCTACATCAATGTCAAGCTCAGCGGTATCATCTGGCTGATATTTATGATAGCCATGCAGTTTTAGCTCAAGCTAAATAGAGATGAGATGGGACAGCAGAACTGTAAATATTTGGCAAGTTTTTTTTCCAGCTGTACTGTGTAATTTGATTATAAACTTACAAAAACTTTGTAAAAATGCTTTTTAGTGTCTGTTTACCTTTCCCTCACACTTGTCCTCTACATCTACCCACACTGAGTCTGCAATGATGTCACCATTTGTGTCATAGTAAAAAGCGATCACTCTGAAGGACGGGATCATCTCTGGGCTGATATGGATGGATATTTTTACTTCAGAACCTGATGCAACAGAGCTTGCTGATCTCAGCATGCCTCTGCTGAGAATCTGAAGAAACACACACATTTTGCAAGAGTTCTCAGGGTTATAAAACATTATTACAAACATTTTTTATAAGTTACTAAATGAGTACTCTTTTCCAGTAAAAATATCTAAACATTCTTAAATCAAGATAAATGTACTAGAAATGCAAACTTGTGCATGACATGATTGTTTTCAGAGATTATACTTTGTTATTTTTAATATAAATTGAACAAAAACGAACTGTGAGGTTTATGCAAAACAAAACAAAACAACAACAAAAAAAAAACAAGGCAAAAATAAGATTTAAGTTTTACCAAATGTAATAGAAATTTACTTTATGATTGTAAAACATTACTTACCATATAATATATTTTCCCATCTTCTGGATTACAATTGGAAAAAAATGTAATATCCAGAGAATTTTCTGGTAACATGACTTTATTAGTTATACTAAGATGCAGGAAGCTGTTTCTTGTGGATTTCATTGGGCGCACTTCTTTTGTTGACTTGAAACCATCCACTGTTGCCTGTTGAAATTAATAGGTCAAAAATATACAGCATATACATTTTGAAAGTAGGCTCATTTCACACTGCCCACAAAATCATTGCATGCTGTAACTTAATATAAAAGAAAATAAGTGTACTGCTTGTACCAGCAGTGTGAAACAGGCCTTATAGGTATTAAAAAAAGCTTTATTCTTAGAATGAATTAACCTGCACTGAAACTGAAGGTGGTGTTCCTTCCAAGTTGAAAATGTAAAATGCGATTCCCTCTTTATTAGTTTTAATATCTACAGACTTTTCTTTGGTGCTTGAGACATCTAAGTTCACTTGAATGCCTTCAGCTGGGGAACCATTTGGGTGACGGATGGTGACCTAGCCAAAAACAGAAACCACTGGTATCATATCACAAAATCATTCAAAATATGTTACAAATATAGTAAAAGCTACCATTATGAGTTACTGTAAGCATGATTTTCTATGACTGACAGTATCGTTATGATGCATGATACTGAGAATAGAGATTCGACTGTGTCAAGTTGTGTTTTTTTTTTTTTTTTTACCACTGTTTGAAAAGGGAAGGGAG
>NW_015640450.1:316995-323714 GCF_001515625.1 Sinocyclocheilus rhinocerous
TTTTTTTACCACTGCTTGAAAAGGGAATGTAGGTGTGTAGAATGATCTTGTCCGAGACAGATCCACATTGTACGGGCTCAAAACAACGGGAAGGAAAGCTTCAGATTCCTGTACCTCACCACCTTATAAGAGGTGCACAGTCATTTTAGTTTAAGAACTAACTTATGAAAAGTTGTCAATTTTAACAAGCTAATCTTGGTTGCATTTTTGACCTTTAAAAGTTCAATGAACTTAATCTTAAAATATGATTACTTAAAATATCCGTGACTGTGACAGCAATGTAGAATTGGGCCTGAGTCGCTTCCAATTCCTCTAATGTGGAATTCAGTTTTTGACTGAGGTCTGACATTTTAACTGTAATCTCAGCATGGCCTCCTTTCACCTAAAAAAGGAGAAGACACAATATTAAAGAGTGATCAATCAGTATAGTAATCTGTTAATGTACTTATTCATCCTGGAGACTCAAGAAGTGATGGTTTCTACTCACAGATCCAGTTTTCTCCAGTCCCTTGATGAATTCGATTTCTCCAGCATTATTCTCTGACTCGTCCTTTTTTATCCCAAACCGACAGTGGAAACCACCATCAATGGTCTTGCCATATGTGTATCTTTCAAATGAGAGAAAAAAAAGACATTTCAAACTACTGTCTCAAATTTTGTAATTTCATGTTAATACATTTAAAAGAATAGTTCACCACAGACAGGATTGGAATAGCATAAGGATGAGTAAGTGAAGAGTTCAGATGCAATCTGAAATTTTCGTCTAAAATTAGCATTTTTATCAGGCTGCTATGTTTAGGTTCAGTAATTTTACTCTAATGGCAATGTATAGGTCCTTTTCTATGCAATTAAAGTGAAATAACTGAACATAAATATAGGAGCCTGATAAAAATGCCCATTTTAGAAGAAAATTTCAGACGGCATTTAGAGGCTTTTGCATCTGAACTCTTCTAATGTCCAAATTCTTATTTATTCTTATTTTGGTGTGAACTATCCCTTTAAGACCATTATTTAATCTGAATGTGAACTTACAAGGCTTTAATGGTGAATGTAAATATCTCAGCATTCACAAGCAGAAAGGCTTTCTCTGAATGAATAGAAACTCCAAAGCTGGGAAGAACTGACAAAAAGGCATTGTATTTGAGTTAGATGCAATATAGTATCTGTAAATAAAGATATATTTATTTTTTATAGATATTTATAATAGTAAGAATATACTGTATGTGCATGTTCATATCTAATTGTTTAATTTCACTTACCAAACTTCTGGACCTTGAATTCACGCACTGCAGCATTTTTCTCATCACCTTTGTAATGTGCTGTAATCTTCCATACACCAGGTCTAGAGAGATTGATTTAAAAGTCTGATATGGACTGAAATAAATATAGCAGCTGCACAATGGTGTCATCTTAAAAGAGTGAAGAGCATGCTAATATTTATTTCCATAAGCATCACTTTTTATGCTACAAGATTTTGATAATGACTTGATATTGTTATTGATATTGATATTGACTTGATATTGAGATTGACTGTACTTTGAAATATCAGGGATGCGGTAGTCCTTTGACATAACGCCACCTAAAACTTTGTATGTTGATTTCTTGATCTTGTTCCCATCAGAATTCTGAGGATATAGATAAAGTTCAGTTAGACAGGGCACTCCAGTTTCTTAATTTGCTCAATGAATGATGGCAAGAATTTAAACTGCAGTTTCTGTAACACTTTATTTTGGTTTTTGTTACACATGCTACATGTACTTACTATAGTAATAAGAGTAAATGATGCATAATTACATGCAACTAACCTTAAACCAAAGCCTAACCCTAATCATATGTGCATGTTGTTAATTAATAGTACTCAGTGCTTAAATGTACAGTTATACTGTAATAAGGCCACTGTAAAATAAAGTGTAACCGTACTTTCTTACTTACATATATATAGATATAAACTATCTCTGATTTTGGTCGCATGGAGTGGTCCAGAGTGAAGATCCTGAACCAAACTGGGAAACACACATAACCAGGTTAAATACACAGCAGTAAACCAAATCCACTTTTGCTAGTTTAACGATGGGGAAAACGGTCGGCGCGCCCAGTGCATGGTCTAAAAGGGTTGCCCCTATTCTCTTAATGAGAATGGGTGTGTTTTGGGCATAACGTGCAATAAACCAATCAGAGTCTCATCTCCCATTCCCTTTAAGAGCCAGTTGCGCTCGTGCCATGGCGGATTTGCTATTTACACAGCGGAATTTGCAAGCGCAAAGACAGAACACATCTCCAGAGAGGAAACGGAGCTGCTCGTGCGCGCGCGAGCAAATAGGTAGCCTAATTCTGATACATGCCATGACTCTCCATTATGACATGTAGGCATTTTTATATTTAAGTAGCCTACACAATAATATTCTTTTACATTGTAATCCTTTAATTTTTAATATTTGGCATGTTTGTGTGCTGTTGTGCGTCCCTGAGTGTGTAATAAGCAGAGTGTACGCACGCTGTGGACCCGCCTATACTAACACGCTCTTTAAATAACAAAAAAACTTTAGACCAGGTTTTAGTTGGTCAATGGCACAGTCTATTTCAGTTGCCTCAAAATAGCAATGCGCCAATAATGCACCTGAACACACCTCGTTTTCAGACCAGCATGCCCATGAGTGCACAAATGGGCGCAAATGCATTTGCTATTTAAACAACGTGGTGCAGGACGTGAAAATGACAACTGCGTCGGGCTGAAACTAGCAAAAAACACTTGCATTGCGCCGGGTGTATGATAGGGCCCTAAGAGTCGAGATTTTGAAGCCCAAAAAAGTGCATACATCCATCGTAAAAAGTACTCCACATGGCTCCGAGGGGTTAATAAAGGCCTTCTGAAGCAAAGTGATGCATTTGTGTAAGAAAAATAACCATATTAAAAACTTTATAAACCGCAATGTCTAGCTTCCGCTAACTGTCATATGTGCATTCATGAGAGTGGCGTTCCAGCGGATGACGTAGGACGTAGGTGTAGCGTAAGCTCCGGTGAGAATATGCTAGTCTTGCGAGAACCAAGTTTTGTTCACAGCAAAGGAAAACCAGTCTCCTCTTGGCATATGTTGAAATCCTCTGCAATTTTTCTTTACAAATCCTTGTTTTGTACTTATCTTTTACTTAATAATTTGTGACCTGTGTTTTGTTTTGCTCTCTCCTCTGTGCTTCCGTGTTCGTCACTTCTCACCGGAGCTTATACGCTACACCTCCACCATCCACTGGACGCCACTCTCTTGTGAATGTGCATACAGTATTAGGCTAGAGATAATGATTTATAAAGTTTTAAATATGGATATTTTTTAGACACAAACGCATCGCTTCACTTCAGAAGGCCTTTATAAACCTTCCGGAGCCGTGTGGAGTACTTATATGATGGATGGACGCACTTTTTTAGGCTTCAAAATCTCAACCACCATTCACTGCCATTATAAAAATGGGAAGATCCAGGATTTTTTAATATAACTCCGATTGTATTCGTCTGAAAGAAGTAAGTTATATACACCTAGGATGGCTTGATGGTGAGTAAATCATGGGGTAATTTTCATTTTGGGGTGAACTATTCCTTTAAGTACTTTTACTGTAACTTAAACTAAACAAAATGATACAAGAACTAAACTGAAAAAAACTAAAGTCTTGGGAAAAATTCTCATTCTTATGTTATTATACGGTGGATACTAAGTGTCATCTACATTATTTTTCATACACATTTGGAAGATGTCACACTGTGATGCAGTCATGTTTATTGTTGTATATAATTCTTGTATGTTTGGATTTTTGTTTCAGTTTTGGTAGAGCTTCAGTTTAGTTTTCTTACTGTTGGCTCATTAGTACATGTTAATTGTACCTCTCTGTGTGGGGTTGTATATGGGTTGGTTTGTCTGAATAAAGATGTAGCCACTATGTTTGGAGACCAAGACACGGGTTTGCCATTTCTGACCATCAACTTCACATGCCAGGTTGAGATAGGGAGGCTCTCCATTTATCGATTTCAGGTCCGAAATTTTATTTTCAAATACCTTAAAAAGGAAATACACAGAAATGAGCCTCATACACTGTAACTTATTTAAAATGACAGGATGTGTATAGATCCTTATATCATTTGTTTTTTTGTCATTTTTATTCTATAATTTGAAAATGGCGTTTCAACATCTACAAATCTAACTACTTATTCTGTGTCCTGCTAAAATAAACTTCTGGTCTTGGTCTTAAATTACATGAGAATGTTTCTATTCATTTAGACATTTATTACACTTTACCTCAAGAGTCACTGCTTCAAACTGGCCTTTTTTGCTGATTGTTTTGGTCTCCCGTGCAGACATGGGAACACGCATCTCTGTTTCTAACTGACAGGACACGGGTTTGCCAAGCAATGCCTCCCCCAACTGAATCCATACGGGTTCTTTCACACCAACATGAAAAACACTCGGTGCAGTGATTAGGAATCTGACACACACACACACACACACACACACACACACAGAAACCAAGACAATTTCATTAAACTCAATTCAGTTTTGCTAAAAAATGATTTATAAACATAACCAGGTTTCAGTTGGTCAAATGGCGCAGTCTATTTCAGTTGCCTCAAAATAGCAACGTGCCAACAATGCGCCTGAGCACACCTTGTTTTCAGACCAGCATGCCCATGGGCGCACAAATGGGTGCATTTGCTATTTAAACAATGTGGCACAGGATGTGAAAATGATACCTGCTTCGGGCTGAAACTAGCAAACACTTGCGTCGTGCCTGGCGCCGCATTGCACTGGGTGCATGATAGGGCCCAATGAGTTTGCAGTGGCTGGTGGAGGACTACATGTCCTGACTAACAATCACTTTTGAGGACAAGGATGTGGAAGCTAAACACCAAGCTTATCCTCATCTTGATGTACAGTGTGGTAAAGCCTCTTCAAAACTATTGTAATTCATTATTCTGGCTGCAACTTTTATTACATTACACTGCCATGAAATTGCATTAACTATTAGCAAGATTTTAATAAGCATGCATCACCTACAACAGTAGCCTAAAACAATACCTAAATACCTACGTGGCTATTGGTTAATAATAATAATAATAATAATAATAATAATAATAATAATAAGGTGCGCAGCCTAGGTGCCATCACTACTACTAATGTAACTACTACTACAAGTAGTAATAATAATAATAATAATAATAATATTATATTTAATACTTGCCTCTTTCTGTTCTCTCCCTGAACAGCACAGCACATGCACAGCATCAGATAGAGAAGAGGACGCATGTGCACCTCCATGGTGAGTGTGTTATTCCTGTGTGAGCAGCAGATAATTTCAAGCACATTTTGTTCTATCAACTCTGCTATGCAAAAATAATAATAATAATAAGGTGCGCAGCCTAGGTGCCATCACTACTACTAATGTAACTACTACTACAAGTAATAATAATAATAATAATAATAATATTATATTTAATACTTGCCTCTTTCTGTTCTCTCCCTGAACAGCACAGCACATGCACAGCATCAGATAGAGAAGAGGACGCATGTGCACCTCCATGGTGAGTGTGTTATTCCTGTGTGAGCAGCAGATAATTTCAAGCACATTTTGTTCTATCAACTCTGCTATGCAAATGTTGCACAAGAGGAACTGAGTGAATGTTATTATGGAGATTAATGGGGGTTATCAGAGTTCTGTCATTGCACAACTAGGGTCTCTGCTCTCTCATTGGATACATACTTAAAATGTCTTCTCCAAAGTCATGTGATTTGAAAGAAATTTAGACAAATATGGCAACAAATCAATGATTTGATGTGCTTTGGCTCAATTCTGTTTGGATTAGTGGTAAATTTTGAAAATGTAGTACAAAGTCAGTCGATATTATCTAGGTCCATGGTCTTTCACTGGATATAGTTGAAACATTCTCTGAAAATCATGTGGATTTAAAAGAAATTAAGTTCAGTTTATTTCCAGAGAAAGGTTAAGGATTTTACTTTTTTCTTTCAAACGAAAACAAAGAAAAGTATAGAACTGAGAAGTGTTGACCTGAGCATTAATTTTGGAACTTCTTTGAACAAAAGGTCAGATGTTCTTGCTCCTTTGAAACACAAGATGCTCTTCCAAGTTATTTCAAATGATGCTGGATAACATGATCATCAGGTCTTGCACAGATATGTGGATCCCATGCAGTACAATGTTAAAAAAATGTTGATTAAATGGCTATTAAATGCAGGCATTGCTAATTCATCCATAGTACTGTATAAAGATCCACAGTGTACACACAAAAAACATAAATATTGTTTATTAAATATCTTATATCTAAAAAATTTTTTTTATCATATAATCTAAAATTTTTCAGTATTATTATAGAAGACATATAACTTGCATAAATTAGTGCCTGTCCTTCATTTTCTTAATAACCAAGTCCTGATTCCTTGTACAGAGCACATAAAATATGAAAAAAGTGCATGTTTCTATGCTGTTGTTACTAGATTTCAGTTTATAGGAAACATACATAAACATAAGCATACACTGTAAAAATAATTTATTACAATTTTTTATAATTGTAGTATGTTTTACAAGAAAACACAATTTGTCTTTATACTTCAAAATTTTTATTAAATTACTTTCAGATTCTTTGTAATTATTTGTAAAAAAATATTTGAGTGAAAATGTTTCTGCACCTATTTCAGTGTATTAGTTTGTGTCTCTTCGCA
>NW_015640450.1:324076-336916 GCF_001515625.1 Sinocyclocheilus rhinocerous
TGTGTGTGTGTGTGTGTGTGTGTGTCTAACGGAGATTAGCCTGGTCAGTGGGCCTGTTGTGCTTTGACCTGGTCATTTGCATTTCTTCAATAATACTATTCTCTTGATCTTCTATTTCAAATTTTCTACACAAGCTGTCCTTGCCCCTTTCTAGAGAAACTCACCCCCCCAAAAAATAACTTAACCGTTTGTCATTGTTAAATAACAGATCTTTCATACAATTTCTATGTTCAGTAAAATAAATACAAATATAATAAAGGAATGTATTATTCCATAAGGAATGTGATTCTTATTTAAATTTCTCTCATAACTTATAATCAGGATTCCTTATGGAAATGCATTTGCAAAACATGACTCCAATACAAGAATGGTTCTGTTCAAATTTACACAAAATCCAACTGAACTTTAAAAGTCAAGAACAATCCTTGCGAAATTTCAGTTTTTCCAGAAGAATTTAATTTGATCCCAATAAGTTCCCCCCAAAATGATTTTTATTTTTCAACATTTACTCACTCTCATGTTGTTCCAAACCTATATGAGTTTCTTCTGCTGAGTTTTTTCTTCAAAAGAAGGTATTTTGAAGAATGTGGGTAACCAAAAAGTAGCCGGTAGCCACTGACTTACATAGTATTTTATTCCATACTATAGAAGTCAGTGGCTACTGTCAACTGTTTGTTTACCCATAATACCTTCTTTTGTGGTCAAAAAAAAGAAAAAAAAGAAACTCGTACAGTTTTGACATGAGGGTAGGCAAAGGATGACAGAATTTTCATTTTTAGGTGAATTGTCCTTTAAGACCCGTAGTCCAGACTGATGAGGGCGGCTAGCCAGAGGCATGATGTCCATCCACAACTCCTGCACAATGATCAGGAAGACTCAAGAATTGCGTTTGGACAATCAGACTCTGACTGCCAGGTTGTAGAGGACAGGAGAAACTGGAGCCACAGGGCCACAGAAATCCAATTCACTCCAACTGCTACACAGATAACAGGATGACACCAAAAGTCTTCTGAAACAGAGAGTAAATCATACATATAAATCATAAACTTGTGTTAAAAATAATAATAATAATAAAAACTTAATAAAAAATAATAGACTTTAGAGTTAAACTTAAATAATAGACTTTAGAGTTTCAGAAGATGCTTCACTGATATTACCAGAGAAGACTGATTTATATGATATTATATTACAATAAAAATCAAGAAAAAACTTAAATTCTCTCTAAAATCCCAATTATCATAATCTTGACTATGACTCTGAGCCATTTTCTTCCCAGTGATGCCAAACCAGTCAAATAAAGTACATCCAGTTGTACATTGTTTGATTTACTGGAAATCCCATGACACTGTGATTCTTTTCCACCTTACCTTTAGTTCCATTGTCCAATTTCATCACTCATGAACTTCAAATGTTGTTGATAAATCCATACAGGAGTTCTGTGGTCAGTGACCGTCTTGGTCAGCGTCTTGTTCTGTCTCTGTCGGTATCTGTGTGTGTGTCCACATCTTTCTCTCCCTTTCCTTCTATCCATCTCATTACATGCAGCAGTGGGGTTGCCTAAGAGACCAGGCCTGAAAAGAAAACATCTCTTGTACTACAATACATGGAGAAAGTGACACAGGATTAGGGGGTGGGGGGTTGAGAGAGAGAGTGAGAAAGAGAGAGAGAGGGAGAAGTATAGATGACAGGTGGATGGATGCAAGAATAAATACATTGGCTTGTGTGACTATGCTGCAGATAGTTAATCTGTTGGAGAGTGTCTCAAGCCCTTGAGTCTGGCTTATAAAATATGGCTTGATGATATGCTCAGCAAACAGGACTTTTCCAAAATCTTCTCTTAATATTGTCTCTAAAATTAGCTGTTACAGTCAAATCAGAGTTGATCTCTGACATACTACAGGTTAACAAAGAGAACGCTATATATAAACTACATAATAAATAAATAAAATATATGCAGCGTGTAGGTTTATTTAAGACAATCTGTGTGTGAATTTCACTTTTACTGTATTTCTGTGCAGTTTCTGTTTATATTGATGGAGATGATTAGATTCTAAAAGATGTTTCTTTATAGTGGACGCTCTTATATGCCATTGTCACAAGTAGGCATTTGAACAGATCTTTAATCGTAAGTATTAAACTTTTGTGCACAATGTGCTTTAAATGATGCCTTAAATCATGTAGCTTATTGAGAATATGTGTCATTTTACTTTTCTGAGCTTTTAGGAATACAATTTGAGCCTGACATATGACAAAATGAGCAGAATAACACTTACATTGAAGAAAGAACCCAAGCCATATGTAGAGTACAAAATATCAGAGATACTTGTGTACAAGCACTTTTGGGCCAGTAAACAACCACCTAGTGATGCCCTAGTACCCATTCAGAACACCATAGTTACACCTTATCAAATACTGGGAGGATGCAATGTGAGAATCTAGCTGAAATGTTATTTCCTTCACTTGAATTGTTGATTTCTTAAATATATTCCCTTGCCCCTCTAATGTGTTGACTCTTTGGGCTTAGTGACTCTAAGTCAAATCACTTCCTTTATGAAATGTCCCTTTAGCAGGATAGCGCATATATTACCACTGACCACTGTGTTGCCATGGCAGACTTCACACAAAAGGGTGTGGCGTGGGAAAGACTCGCTGAGGTCAGGAGTGAGGGTCAGGAGGTCAGGGATCACCAGCAGCTGGACAACACACAAGAGGAGAGGAGGGTGTGAAAGGAGCAGGGGGCGGTGGGACTGCAGCTGCTGACACAGGGGCTTCAACAAGACATTAACATTGAACTGAGCAATAATAAAGGATATTGATGAGGGTTTGAGCAAAATCCATGGTGCGGTCTTTGGTTGACATGCCAAGATCTGCAGAAAACCCGCTAATGTGTAACGGTCCATGCCTATTAACAAGAGTCATTTTGTGACATCTGTTTTGAACTCTTATTGGTACCATGTATGTGGGGTTCAGTTCATCATATATAATATAATATTTAATATATGATATTATATAATCTATAATATGTAGCAAAACGTACAAAAATTAAATATATATATATAATTTAATACCTGAAAAGTGATTTGAAAAGTGCTTGAAAACAATAGATAAAAAACAAATTTCCAAAATATTTAAAACAGAAACAGTGGCCTATTTAATTACGTTTGTTCAAGGCTAAATTCATATCTAATATCGAATTGAAATGTAATAAGGGAATTAATATGTCATGGCAGGATTGATTATGCAGTTCCAGGCAGAGATGACTGTGGTCTGAGGTACCAATGCAGGTCCAGGCTGCTTTCTTTCAGGGAGGAGTGAAGGTGAGGTCAGCCATGCTAAGGTCAGGTTGACTTGTTTGTGGGGTCTGTCCTTGGGTGTCAAGGGGAATCAGCCAAAAGAACAAACCAAGGGGACAATGGCAGCATGCAAATGAATAGTGAGATGGTCCATTTGGCTGCTGATTTACATTCCCATATGTCCTCCATGAGAACCTGCATTGTCTAAGAGTAATCAGATTTTTATGAAAATGTCCATACACAATCCTAACTCAGCTATTCACTGAGAGTTTTAAAAGCCAAAAACTTCTGGCACAGTGGATGGCGCCAGATATGCCAAAAATATTCAGCTCATACTCATTATTTCCGATCTGTCAGAATTATATTTTTAAAATGTAATATTGCATTTTTAGTTATCGTGGAATGTCATACTCTATTCCAGAGGCATTTTGCTGCAGTTTCAAGCTGAAAAGAACACTAGATGCGGTAAAACACCAAGAACTTTTTCCCCTTTTTACATAAATTATGATTACTCTATATTGGCGGACACAGCCTAATATCAATTTTACAAACAAACAAACAAACAAATACATAAATAAATAAATAAATAAATAAATGGCGCCTTAGGCACGTACTTTCATTAGATTGGGAAAAATGTATAATCTGTTTAGTAAAGTTGCATTGTTCAGATGTTGTATTAATTACTTTGAGAGAACTTTCCTCAATTTGGAGAATTTAAGAATGTAAGACAGACTGAGAAAAACTGTTACTGTTCTCATATACAAATGTATTTTAATGCAAACAATTGCTTCTGTCACTTGATTTCATCAGTCTGTTCCTAAACTTTAAAAAAAGAAAGCGAAGAAACATTTATTTATTATGACAAGTTTGTTTAGATAGGTTACATTTCCTCACATCACATATGAGTATTGCACAGATCTGACAAAGAGAATTTCAGTGAAACTAAACAACAGCACGATCTGTTCCTCATTTTATACATTTTCACCTGTCAAATTGATGGTATGTGTATCATAGAAAGCATGTAAAGAGGAAAAACATATATGAGGTTGTTTTTAACCACAATCATAAACAGAGAAATTGAATAACAAGTCATTTTATTTTCTAGAAGCCAAAAATGAGCAGGGGATGACAATATGACTATACAGAACATGTTAATCAAATTACAAAATAAAATGCATCCTCAAATGAGACATTAATCACCCAGAAGCACCATATAGTCCTGTACTGCTGATAATCCTTTGTCTCAATGCTTTAAATTAAGGTCAATAGTTTCTTTGTATCTTTCAATCATAATCTTTAGTTTGTATTTTTATGTTTTCAAAGTAGAAAGGCACCTATATTATTCAGTTGTACATGTTTTCAGGTTGTGCATGTCTAGCAAAGGTAGCGAAAAAAGTAATAAAAGACACTGAGCTGAGATTCTGAAACTGCTGTTACATTTTGGCCAACCTGAATCTAAAGGGATTCCATATATATTAGTGATCATTTATGGAATCATAATGCCATAAAAACTTTTAAGGGAGAAAGAAACTTAGTTAACATAAAACAATTAACCAAGATTACCATTAAACTGTATCTCTATCTCTCACATTTTAATTTGTGTAAAATTAAATATGGTCTATACCTTGACTAAGGGCTATTGCCATCTGTTGCCTAGAGGCAGGAGAGAGTCTTTAAACACCGTTTGGAGGCAGTATCTTAAAGCTGCAGTCCATAACTTTTTTTGGTTAAAAATGATCCGAAATCAATATTTGAGCAAGTACATAACCAGCCAGTGTTCAAAACTATGGCCTTACTTTAGCCCGAATCACAACGGTTAGTTTATAAAAATGTTTTCTAATTTGAGTGGTACGGGTAGGTTTTCGCGGGAAATTCGAGCATGCCGCTGTGTCATTACGTCACGACATAAAGAAGTTGTCCCGGCTAGATCAGCACCTAGAGATGGCCTCTACAGCCCTGAATGTTAGCGGTGAGCAGGACAACTAGATGAGCCCCAGAGACCTTGTCTCCTAGACGGCCACCGGGACAAGACCACAGGAACCAGTTGAGTCCTCTGCACAATGTGACTTTGCTGCAGCCTGGAATTGAACTGTTGGTTTCATCTGGCCAGTAGAGAACTGGCCCCCCGACTGAGCCTGGTTTCTCCCAAGGTTTTTTCTCCATTCTGTCACCGATGGAGTTTTGGTTCATTGCCGCTGTCGCCTCTGGCTTGCTTAGTTGGGGACACTTAATTTCCAGCGATATCGTCGACTTGATTGCACAGATACTATTTAAACTGAACTGAGCTGGATGATGACATCACCGAATTCAATGATGAACTGCCTTTAACTGAAAATTGAGTGTTTACTATTGTCATTCTGCATTAATGACACACTATTTTACTAATTAATGCTGTACAGTTGCTTTGACACAATCTGTATTGTTAAAAGGGCTATATAAATAAAGGTGACTTGACTTGCAGAGGCAATGGAGCTCCGCTCCCCTGGAGATAACGGAGCCTGGTTCGCAGCTCCGAGATGGTCATCTTCCCGCAATGGGAACATGACTCATCCACGAACGCCACCTCAGCGTGTTTAATGCCCAGACACGTGAGGCAGCGATTGTGACAATTACCCGGCGCCAGGTAACGACCATATCCAGAAACGCACGGGTGAAACGGCATCTTTAAAAAGACGATCTGTCGTCTTTACAAAGACGCACCCGTGTAAGCTCTTTTAGAGAAATAGGCCCTTTCAGGGAAATGCTTTTTTACATGCTGAGACGCACAGGGGAAATGGCCGCTTGCAGCACGACAGGGGGTAGTGCAGCATGAAGTGCGCAACCCACTCAACACAGGAACGACCACTGCTGAAGCACCGCCCAGCAACACAAAAAGCTCCCTAGAGCTCGTTGAACTCATCATCACAAACGAAGACATTGGTAGGAGCAGAACAATGTTATCGGTCGGCTCCGAAGCAAAAAGCTAGTATGCGTTGCACCGGCTGCCTTTTTATGCTCACACTGTGATCAGTGGCAGCTGGATGCAATCATCGCATGCCAATGTGCATTGGCTCGTTTAGTTTACACTCAAAGTGGATTGGTCTCTCTAAGCAAGATCCCAATTCATTGGTCATGAAGTGACTCGTAGTGACCGACTGAAAGGGAACAGGATATATAATACATAATTATTGTACACTTTATGTATTACACTGATATACTTAACCCTAATAAGGTCTTTGGGGTCAATAAGACCCCAATCAACTTTTCCTTAGTCAAAAAGGAATATTTTTTACAAATATGGTCTTTGGGGTCAATATGACCCCAATTGAAAATGAATGGGAAATGTGAAAAAACCATGGTTACATACGTAACCTGAGACGCTCCCTTTCGAGGGAACTTCGAACTGCGTCCTCTAGGGGTCGCTATGGGGAACGGTATACCCACGCCACCATGCTGAGGGGAGTGCATGCCAGAAAACCACGGCGAGCACTAAGTACCAACTCTACCATAGCCATGGGAGTTGCCCCAAAGGACGTCTTGATGGCTGTCAGTGACATTATCCCCTTCGGCCACGGGCCTGAGCTGCATACCCTAAAAGAACTTACCTGTTAAGGCTGGGCTAGGAAGCCAAAGCCTAGGGCAGAGCTCAAGGCTTGGAATCAAAGAAAGAGATTTCTTTAAGGGAATACGGCCAGGTGTCTAAAAAAACACACCAGACCCTGGCCTGTCACCCAGGGGGGCTACCACCAATTCTGAATAAACCTGCTCAAAGAACTGACTCGACAGATCTTAGGTAGCAACACCCTGCTCAGAAATGTAAATTCCAAAGCATCTGCTCACAGATGCCCAGAAGTCATCAGACACTCAATCGGGAGCGGCAGGCTCAAAGACAACCCTCTGAGGTGAGGGGAGCACTGCCTAGCAAGCAGCCCAACTACCTGATGTCACTGCCTAGGAGCTCAAGAGCGGAGGGTTCAACCCCTAGCGAAGAGAGAGAGGAACCCAGCTCGACCGAAGCGACCAATAGCCCAGGGTAGAGGACCTAACTCTCAAGACGAGAGGAGGACTCACCCAGTCTGCCCAGGACTGGCAAGCTCAAAGGGACCCTCCCGCAGTGAGGGGAGCACAGCCATGCCCAGGGCAGATAGATCGCAAATGGGACATAAGAAATGGGATCCTGCTAGAAGGGGATCACACATTTCTAAGCGAACAACAGGGTCCCAACATAAAGGCAACTGACCAAGGAGGCGACAGAGACAGGCCTAACACTTAGTTCCTTGCAAATGGGGTCTTTCGGGAGCAGCGCTCTCGGCTGTCAAGCTGAGGTGGGCCCTTACAGCACATACTGGGAGCGACTCATAGCTAACCCTCACAGAGAGGGGAGCACCCACTGGTGCAGCTGGACACGGTCTCATGCATCTCGATAGAGAGCGTGGGTCCCGTATAACCAGACCCGAAAGAATCTGAAGAAATAGCAGGACCCAATAACCATTCATGCATATAAAGATTACTGCTCCTCTGAGCAGAAGCACAAAAGAGGGGTTTCCACAGAAACACAAATCCCTCTTACCTCAGGGAACACAGTGTATTCCAGCCCACTCCGCAGAGGGGTGATTACTGGTTCAACCATAAAGGCAGTGTGACAGTGAAGACTCACGGGCATGAAGGTTAAGGAACGATTCAAATCTCGGGAGACCCCTCAGGGTCAGAAATGAGTAGTTCGCACCTGGCCAGAGGATAGGGAGCATGTCGCGAAGCATGTACTCAGAAGAGTACTAGCCCACGAGAAGGACCCGCAGGTCCTGAGGTTGCAGCGTTACACTGGGGACCTGATGCTGGGAGGCTTCCTCAGAAGCCCAGGTTGCGTGTCCAAGCCGAAGATGAGGGTTATCACCAGCCTGGAACCAGAAATGATGAGTGAAACCATCACTGTAATCGGTCAACAGCAGGAGGTCCTGACTTAGCAGGTGGGTCAAACCAACCATGGCATGACTCAGGCTCATGGATATAGGCTGGAGGCGAAGTCTGAAGCCTGGACCTTCGTGGAATGAAGGATTTAAAGGCAGCCAAGCACGTCTTGGCCTCCTAAAAACTTCACAACCACCGTCTCGACGGAAGTGCTGAAAAGCTCAGAACGGGAAACCGGTGCATCAAGTAGAAAGCCCTTCTCTTTCGACCCGATATCCACCAGACTCACCCACAGGTGTCTCTCCGTAACCACCATGGCCACCATGGATCTGCCAATGGCAGTAGCGGCCCGCTTAGTGGCACAAAGAGCAAGATCTGTGGTGCGACGCAACTCAGCCACCTCATCAGGGGATAGACCCTGCCTTTATCCAGGTCTTTCAACAGATCAGCCTGAAAAGCCTGAAGCACCACCATGGTGTGCAACGAGACTGCATTCTGACCTGCTGCTGCGTATGCCCTGCCATTCAAACAAGATGCATCCTGAAGGGCAGGGAGGGAGCCTTAAGAGAAGATGTCTCCCCCATAGAGAGATAGCAGGCCAGCGTCTCTTCAACAGGGGGCATCTTTTCATAACCATTCTCACACATCCCCTCAATGTTGGCATAACTAGCATGTCACTCACTTATGCTGGAATCTGTGGATGCAGGACGAGAATGAATTTTTCCAAACCCTCTCGATCTCCACATGAAGATCGGGAAGGAATGGAAGGCTCTTTTTTTTTTTTTAACTTCAAGCCAGAGTGCAGTATAATGTGGTTATCTGAGAAGGACATGATATAAATCATCTGTCCAACAACTGTAGACAGATCCACACTATACACTTACTATATAAACAAAAGGAAATTACTGATCGCAACGCACAGCATACATTTAGCTCCCGCGGGAGCTAAACATGCTCCGCCCAACCGCTAGATTACCTCAGAAATCAAGCGAGAATGAAAACTGCTGCCACAAATGCATCGCTATTCCCGCGAGAGGCGAACGCACTCATGCAAACGCTACCTACAAACTCGGGAAAATGGTTAAGTACTCACATCCCCCTCAGTAGTCCCGCAAATGCATCACGATGAGCACAAGCCGCCTCCCCGCCTCCTCACAAGAAATAAACAATGAATACAGAGCACATCCAACTCCCTCGAGAGCTGAACGAGCTTGCTCTTTACCACACACACACAGCACTCGAGCCGTGTGAAACTGCAGGTATCACAAGTGCGCAAACTGCGCATGCGCGTCATTTAAACCAGTTTGCGCGCTTGTGCCGATCTCCGAGTTCTCCCGCCAAACACAGCGCTTCTCTCTCATAAACGACACTTCATGTTAAATGTCACTTTATATATGTAATATTTAATATTTTAAAGCACTTAAAACATGTATGCTTCATAGGTTTGATTTATCGATCTCTTTTTCCGCATCATCAGTCCATGACAGCGGGGAAACTTTGACGTAAATGTTGGAACTGTTTTACTTATTGAAATTGGCAACTTTGACACAGTAAAGTAATCAATCAATCTTATAAGTTGCTGCTCACGTGGATCAACTGAGATGCTTGATTTAAATGTGACTTCTTTGTAAGCTGTGTTTCACACATTGCGATGTATGCACAGACATACAACACTATATACATTTCCACAAAGATTGATGTGCTTTACACGCTTATATGTACTAATGTGACACATCTATATAGGCAGGAGCTTATGAGAAAGGCAGTGAAGATGTGTCACATTAGTACATATAAGCATGTAAAGCACATCAAGTCTTTGTGGAAGCCTACTTCACGAGTTCACACTTACATATAATGAACAGAGTAAAGGTTATGCGTATTTTCTCTTTTTTTTCTCCTGTCTGGGGAGAGGGGTCCTAGCTCGGCTTTTAGCCCGGACCCAGAGCACTCCCCCCGAGTGTTCCTCCCCGTGCTGGGGTAGGAACGGGCTGAAGGTGAGGAGTCGGGGTGGTGGAGGGATGCTGAAGGACTAGAGATAATGAAGGTAAGGCTGCTTTGATTATTTATTGAGGTTCTCTCTTGTGCTGATTGGATAGATGCTGTAATTACTGATGCTCCTCCCGAAATTTGTTATTAAAACATCACTTCACGAGTTCACACTTACATATAATGAACAGAGTAAAGGTTATGCGTATTTGGCGTGCTGTCCGGGGAGAGGGCTCCGAGCTCGGTAATTACTCTCGAGCCCGGGGTATTCCCCCTGTCCGGGGAGAGGGGTCCGGGCTAAAAGCCAAGCTTCTAGAAGAACACTCCCCCAAAAGATGCAATTAGTATGGGACAGCAGCCAGAGAGGAGCATTGATAACCCCCCAAAATTTGCAAAGCTTAAGATTGGTGGGGTGCTGGACATCGCTTGTAGTAGCGGCACTGCTGAGGCTTAGAAGAGAGAACTAGAGGCTTCTGCGGAAGCGGGCGCTGCTGCGGCATCTGAAAAGAAAACTCCTGTAGGAGTGGGAACTGCTACGGCATCTGTAAAAGAAAAAATGGCTTCTGCGGAAGCGAGCGCTGCTGCGGCATCTGAAAAGAAAATCCCTATGGGAGTGGGAACTGTTACGTCATCTGAAAAGAGAAAATGGCTTCTGCGGAAGCGAGCGCTGCTGCGGCATCTGAAAAGAAAATCCCTATGGGAGTGGGAACTGTTACGGCATCTGAAAAGAGAAAATGGCTTCTGCGGAAGCAAGCGCTGCTGCGGCAGTGTAAAATACAGATAATGGCTCCAGCGGGAGCAGGAACTGCTGCGGCAGTGGGGAAATATGATAAAAGCTGCTGCGACGGAGGGGAAATATGGAAGAGCTCCTGCGGGAGCGAGCACTGCTGCGGCAGTGGGGAAATATGGAAAAGCTCCTGCGGGAGCGGGAACTGCTGCGGCAGTTGGGAAATATGGAAAAGCTCCTGCGGGAGCGGGCACTGCTGAGGCAGTGGGGAAATATGGAAGAGCTGCTGCGGGAGCGAGCACTGCTGCGTCAGTGGGGACATATGGAAAAGCTCCTGCGGCAGTGGGGAAATATGGAAAAGCTTCTGCGGGAGCGGGCACTGCTGCGGCAGTGGGGAAATATGATAAAAGCTGCTGCGACGGAGGGGAAATATGGAAGAGCTCCTGCGGGAGCGAGCACTGCTGCGGCAGTGGGGAAATATGGAAAAGTTCCTCGGTGGGTCTGAAGTTTGAGTGACCGGGGCTGTACTGACGTCAAAGGGGTTGGCCAATGAGAGTTCGGTGGGCTTCCTTGATGTGGGAGCGGTCCGATCGAATGTAGCTCTTGAAAGCTTCTGATGACCAGCGACCGAGTGCTTGTATCTGGTGTTGGGAGAGGCCTTTTTGGGCCGCTGTGGTTGCCGCGCCAATTCGGAACGTAGTGAAATGCTTTAAAGCACTTCCAAGCTGCTAGGTAAGATTGTAGGGTCCTGGGGGAGACGGCTTGAAGAATATAATTGAGGTTAGCTTCGAGGAGAGGTCTCAGTGGATGATTTATGGGAATATCAGTTCTGAATAGGGAGGTACTGGTGTTGGGACTGGATCCGACTCTGGTGTCAACGTTCTGAATTTCTGGAAGGCAAAGTGAGAGAGAGAGTCAGCTTTCATTTGAGAGTCATTTGGTTTTTTGAACCAGGAATATGTTTTGCAGTTACAATGAATTGGTCGCAAGCCGAGATCCAAATCAGGCGTCTTAACAAAGGCATTAGGGTGGGTGAATGGGAACGGCCTTTACTGATGCAGTGCACGGTAGCCTCGTTGTCCGAGTGGATAATGATGCTGGTGGCGGACCACTCCTTACCCCACAGAAGGGCTGCGACGACTAAGGGATATAGCTCGAATAGAGCTGAGGATTTTAGCTGCTGTGGTAAGTCTAACAGCTGGGGGGGCCACGTAGATGCAAACCAGCGGCCTTGGTAAAATCCTCCGAAACCGACGGAGGGGGCGGCGTCAGTAAATAACTGAATGTCGACGGGAGAAGAAATTAAGTTATTATAAAAGAAAGATAGGCCGTTCCATTGTTTAAGAAAGGATATCCATAAGCTGAGCTCGTTGCAGCACGAGTCAGTTAGTGATATTCGATCCTCTAGTGCGTGGACAGAGGACGCGAGAGAGAGGAGATGTGAGATAAAAGGGCGGCCCTGTGGGATGATGCGCATCGCGAAATTTAGATGACCGAGAATAAATAGCAGCTCGCGTTTGGAGCAACTTGGGTTGTCTAAGATGGTGGAAGCGACCAAGATCGTCCTATCAATTTTTTCCTTCGGCAGAGAAGCCTGGCATTTTTGTGAATCTAAGTTGATACCCAAAAATTAGATGGAGGTGCTCGGGCCCGCGGTTTTGTCTTGGGCGAGAGGACTCCCGAGCTCTGCAAAAACCTTTTGGGTTGTCAAAAGATGCGCGGCTGGGATGGAGTCGGGAGGCGAGATGATTAAGAAATCGTCTAAAAGATGGATCAGGTAGGGTATTGCGTAATTGTTGGAGAGGATCCAGCAGATTGCCTCTGACAACATGTCGAAAATTTGAAGGTGAGACGGACGGAAAAGTAAAATTTATTATGCCAGCGGATGCCAAATAAATGCCAAAAATCCGGGTGAATGGGCATCACTTTAAAGGCAGAGGTGATGTC
>NW_015640450.1:336926-347511 GCF_001515625.1 Sinocyclocheilus rhinocerous
ACAGTTTAGCTTCTGCTGGTCTGGATCCCCGAAGGGAGGAGGACTGAGGGCCTGGAGTACGACAGGCCGTGGTGTAGAGGAGGGGACCTTAGGAACATACCCCGCTCGAGGGAACAGAAACGCTTTGGCCAGACTGGGCGCAAAGTCAAGATAAGAAGGGGCCACTGAAAGGGCCTGCAGATCCCTAACTCTCTTGAGAGAAGATATCGCCAGAAGTAAGTTAGTCTTGATAGTAAGGTGGCGATGTAACGTGTAACTAGGGGGTGTCTGCCCACTGACTGGCCAACAAGAGGGGCGTGGTAGGCCACAATAGCCGCCACGTAGACCTTCAGGGTGGAGTGGGTCAACCCTGCGGAGAAACGGGCCTGCAAGAACTCCAGCACTGTACCAAGACTGATTACACAAGAGGTTCAGAGCTGGTCACACTGAAGGGCGTTCCCGAAGCGTCCTCCGACGCAGCTAGAGTTCCTGAAGAGGAACTTCCTGGTAGCTACACCGATGGGGCTTACACGGAATACATTAAAGGGAGGGACGGAAAAGGGGCCGATCATGAAGTTTGCGTCTGTTTCTTTTTTAATTAGGAGATCGACTGTTTCGGGTTCAGCGAGAGCCAAAATTGCAAACATGCATGAAACGGCAGCGCTGCCATGAGCATCTGCCAGACCTGGCTATCAGAGGGAGCTGAGCGGCGGCGGTAGGTGGAAGTGGAGGGAAAAGGGGGGGGTGGGATGTCTAGGAGACGCGGGACATAGCTGGTGGATTTGGGCTGGGATGGCTCGGGGCAGGGGGGAATAGATGGGTTGATTAGAGGGCATGTAATGGTGGAGTGGACGATGGATCGGCAGACCGCGCAAGATATGTTGCGGCAGCCTAAAAATAGAAGGCTTTTTGCTGCGGCCTAACGGCCGGAAGCCCGTCTTCGAAGGAGTGGTGGTTAGCTCGGGCCGTGAGTACGGAACGCTGCGGCCCTGGCTCGCTTTATCCGCGGCCTTGGATGGAGGAGTAGAGCTTGGAGGCGCCCCTGTTTGGAGGGAAGTATAGAGGGAGAGGAGATCCGCCTTGACCGACCGTCGTGGGACGTTGACGACGGAGCTAATGAGCACCTGGCGTAGTCCGGTCACGGTCCATTTCTCCGCAGCTGGGGCGGAGGAGAAGAAATTTGTTAATAAAACATCACATAGTGTCGTATATCTGTACGTACATAGCATACATTTTTGCTGTTTGATGTCTATTTTTTAGGCTAAATTAAGGTATTTGTGTATGTATGATTAATTGGATTGTTTAAAATCATGTTTGTTCAGGTAACTTCACTGTCAGTAATATGTACACCTCTGTTTTTATCGTTATAGGAATTACATGACATCCACACCAGTTCTTAATGCCCTTCCTGTGTCTCTGCTGAGAGAAGTGTCTGAGTTTCGAAGAGTCTGCTTAGTGAGTCTTGAATAATTGACAGCACCACTCATGTTAAACAGATAGTTCACCCAGAAATTAAAATTCTGTCATCTTTTACTAACTGAAAATAATCTCCAAAATCCAAATTAAAATATTTTTTATGAAACCTGAGAGGAGAGGTTTCTGTCCCTCCAGCAGAAATACATGCAACCATACCTTTGAAAAACCAAAAAGGCTATAAAAGTGTTGTAAAACTGATCCATATGAATGAAGTGGTTTAATCCAAGTATTCTGAAGAGATACGATCACTTTATACAATGAGCTAATTTATTTTAATTAATAGAATTAATATAGAATATATAATTTTACTTTCATGCAAACAATGTCCACACAGATACATAGAGCGCATCAAATCATTGCGACATGCGAGAACCAATAAGGTTTATTCAAGTACATTTTTTTGGCTTTTGATTTACTATATTTTATATGATCTTTGTGTGTCAATAAAATTAATTATTTTAATTAAATTTCATGTATAAAGCGATCAAATCACCTTGGATTAAATTACTTTTATAACCTTTTAGGATCACGTTTTTGTTGCATGGACTTTCATGAAGGGACAGAAAGCTCTCAGGTTTCATTAAAAATATCTTGATTTGCATTTAAAAAAAACTGAATTCTTAAGGGTTTGGAACATGACAGCAAGTAATTGATGACAAAATTTTACATTTTGGGAAAATTGTGTACAGTTGTACAGTTCATCAAAATAAAAAATTTAGGTAAAATTTAAATGTATCTCTTGATATTTGTACACATGGATCAGTTTGTGATTAGTATCCTTCTTTCATTAATTAATTAATTAATCAATTCAGGAAGAGTCTGATGAGTCAGTGTTTGGAGATGTTGCAGAGGCCCTCCTTACTACATGTGACATGATGCCAGGACACAAAATAAAAGGTGTATTTTCCATGCTAATCAGAGTTGTTTGTTGTTGAATATTTTCCTTTTTAATTGCTGTTAACCTGCATAGCTATGTGCCAAACTAGGCATGTGTTTCATTGCATGTTTTCATTGGTCTGGTTTTTGGAACAGGAATACAGCCTACTGACAAACAAAAACAATATTACTTCCTTTTTATGTAAACATTATAATGTTGCCTTTGTTGTGTCTTTGCCAACACAGGGTAGTAAATTTAGCTTGGTATAGTAACAGAACTTGTGTAATTATTCAATATTTCATTATGTTTGTTGTTTTTTAGACTACCAGTTTGGATGAAGAGGCTACTGGAGTTGATGCTGGCCTTCTCATTGTTACAGGGGAAGGTGAAAGAAACCAAGAGTTACTGGTGAAAGAGACTGTTGATGTTGCAGTTGGGCTGGAGGAGCACTTGATCATGCATGAACTAGGATATGCGAAATGTCATAATGTTCAGCTATGCCTCATGTTAGTGTTTTAATACCAAGCACATCCATACCAAAAAGGTAACTGTCACTTTTGAAACGAATGAAATAGCACTCTGAATGTGGTTCTATGTTGATGATTTATTTTTATGTAGTACTGTTAGAAAATAGAAACTTAAAGCAATAGTTCACCCAAAAATGAAAATTCTTTCATCATTTACTCACCAACAAGTTGTTCCCAACCTGTATCAATTTATTTGTTCTGCTGAACACAAAGGAAGATATTTTGAAGAATGTTTATAACCAACCAGTTCTGCGGCAAAATTTACTTCCATAGTATTTTTCCCCCATACTACAGAAGTCAATGGAGCCCTATGATGACAGAATTTTCATTTTTGGGTGAACTATCCTTTAAATACGATTTAAATAACTTAAAGAAATATGCTGCTATTGTTAATATTAACATATTTCCCAAACTGTATTGTACTGCACTGTATGAATTGAATTAATAGTGTATTGTAATACTGAACAATTAATAAAAAAAATAAACATAACCACTGTTCTGTTTTTATTTGCCATTTGTATTTTAACTTTTGTTTCCTAAATATTTGAAACTTACGTTTAATTTAAATATATGTACATATATTTGTTATAAATACAAAAATAAACATGCTTTACCCATATATGAACATGTATTCTATAGGCAAATATATGTGTGTATTTGGGAAAATATTTGTTACATATTTGAAAACGACAATTTTTGTAATATTCTGAAATATATGTGCAAGTATCTGACATGTTTTTAGATCTGTGAAATCCATACATGGACATATATAATAAATATGTGTTTTACATATATTGCCATATATCAGATTTCTGTATGGGCAGACAGAACAGAACCATCATCCATCTGCAAATACAGAGACTGTATTACTTCGAGTTAAGTTATTTTGATTGATTCATTACTCTGTGTGCTAACAAATACATGCTGGGATAGAGGATAGGCCTATAGGAGATTGCCCTGACCCCAAATCAGAGCGCCCGACTTGAGCATCTGCCCCAGACCCCCGGGATCCCAAACTAATATTATCCTCAGGTGGCCCCCAAGTCAGACAGTGTCCTGCCCCCTATGGAATTATCACTTGGAAAGTAAGAATCTCTAGTGCCCCACTAACCTGTTGTGCAGCCCTAACCAGACAAGACCCCCAAGTTTCTCCTTGCATTAACGTTCATTAGTAGCCAACCGAGAGTCTTCAGACACAGCAGAGCAACTCCACAACCAAAAAAATAAAAAAAAGACATTTATATATTAAGAAATGCATTTTCTTCCATTTTACTGCACACATTCATTACACTCTTTTTAAAGAAAATATTTCATTCCCCAACAAAGATTTCCACTGCAATGGTAACACTGTTGACAGTGCCCATACAACATGTGTGTGCTCAATCCATACTACAAGGTTAATTCCTTCATTCAGATGGAGAAGTACACGAGGTGTAGAGACTGGTATGACCTGTATTTAGCACTTTTATTTCCCTTCCTTTACCTATTGGGTTGTGTGAAATGGTTGTGTTCTCTCTTGCAGCCACATGAAGGCAGCAGACATATTTTGCAATCTGAATTTACAAATGAAACAAACTGACCTCTATGTTTTAATCATTAAAACAAGGTGTTTTGTTTACATCAGTAACTGCTGTTCCAGCATATACATGTGGATTTTGTTATAATGTAACGTTTATAATTGGTAATCACATGCTTTTTATGATATATGACTGTCAGTTCAGTACTATGAGGCTCAGTATTAATATGAATGTTTGACCCCTCTACAATAGCAGACATTTTATTGAACACAGAAACCAAATATATTTAAATATTATATAGGCATAACATAGTCTTTTAGGTATGGCAAAGTCATAGTTGTGCTATTTTGTGCATTACTAACCCAGAAGGTATCAATATGATATGATACCATGACAACTGAGAATATGGCTTCACATATATGTTTTCCGTGTTAACGCCTTGAAATCAGTGTGAGATCTAATTTGCATGAAATCAAGAAAAATATACATTTAGGAAAGTTACAGATAGCTGTATTAAGCATTTCAAGAGAAATTACTTCAATCTGAGAAACGTGTAGAACAGACTGAGAAAAAATAACTGTCATTGTCCTCATATGTAAAAGTACTTTAATGAGGAACTGTCTTGTCTAAACGCAATAAACAGATCTGATACACACTATACACTCAATTTACACTTATGAACTGCACAGATATAAAGTAGAAGCTTTTCTTTCACAGATGAATTTGAACAAAGTTCTTTTACACATTCTATATAAAATACTCCCAGCTGAACTGGGTAGGGTATATGTAAATGGGATAAATGAAGACTATTGAATTCAAATAGACTCAGGATTATAATTAATAATTGACATATTTGTTTAAATACTCTAACAGCATTAAACTGTAAGGATGAGGTAGGCAGAGAGGAGTCCATTTGCTGGTCTTTATTAAAGGAACTGAGCATATAAACCAAACAGTAATCAAAAATCGTAGTCAGGTCACAAGTTTTGCTTGAAACACAGGCATGTCCAATGGGAAACAAATCCAAAACAATAATCCAAAAGCATGATTCAAGGAAACATAAGCAAAGGCCATAACAGTAAGTATCAACAATGGCATGGAAGAAACTCTTGGTAAGGCAGTGGAAAAGGTAATTCTTCGCTACATGGCAAAGGTGGAAGTGACAAGACAGGAACTGATGTGCCAAGAAAAGGAAGTGACTAAGTTCAATATTCAGGTGAGCCTGATCATAAATACAGTCAGTATCCAGTGTGTCTATACTTGATTCTAAGATTCACATTCAGAAAGTCAATCCTGTATCTATAAACCCTGTTGCATTTCTGAAGGCATAATTATGTCACAGAACTTTAGTGTGTTTTGTTGCTGTTTGTGCATGTATAAGATCTGCAAAGTTACAAAGCTCAAAGTCTCCCACAAAAGGAATTTTTCTATGTAAAAGAGAAGGCTGATCCAGACCGGCCGAAAATGCCTCGATTGAATTCTCCCTCAAATATCTAAGTCACTATGCGGAAATATTTGCATAATACCACCCAAATAGATAAGCAAAGAAAGAAGGCGTGGTTTCAGGAACAGCAGTAGTGTTGTTGCCACCATGTCAGGGAGACACTTTATGTTTCTATGCGAAAGCAAAAGCACTTTTTTTGGCCTTCCGAAAGTGGACACAATTAGGAGTCAGTGGTTAACATTTATTTACAACACTGTCCCAGAACAGTACAACCCAAATTGTCAAGTGTGTGCAGCACATTTTACGGAGGAATGTTTCCTGAACCTGGAAGAGTACAAGGCTGGCTGTGCAGAAAGGCCATTTCTAAAAAATGGGGCAATTCCAACTTTGCTAGGACAATCTGGCACTTCTGAATCAGAGCCTGTAAATATGTTTTATGACTGTTCAAATGCGGAGTTTGGTAAAGTGTAGATTAACATATTGTTTGTCATTCTTACAATCACAAGTGCAGAGATGGGTTTATGTTTACAAACATAGTATCCTCTGTTCTCTGCTTATAACTGGTGGCAAAAAGATGACAAACATGATTCACTACATGTTCTGCTTCACACTGGACGCTCAAGTAGAGCTGAAGCAGGACTGACGACATTGTTAACTGTTCTTATAATTGCTTTGGAAGCTAAAGCTCACATTATGGTAGGGGGTGTTACATTTCCTACACATGCTTGAGATGTTTGGCCAATCACAACGCACTGGGTCAGCTGGCCAATCAGAGCGCACTGCGATTTTCGAAGGAGGGGCTTTGTAGAAATCAACGCATTTTAGAAAGACTGTGCATAATAAGGATCTGCAATAATGAAGAGTACGTGAAAAATAATGCATTTTTGAACATTAAGGCATATTAACATATTCTATTACACACAGTACACAAAATATTGAGATTTGAAAATAGCATCATATGACCCCTTTAATGAAAATTCTCGGTGCAATAAAAGAGTGATGAGGAAGACAGACAAAGGAGTACATATTACAAAACATTAGGCTCAATCAACAGCATTTGTGGCATAATATTATCACAAAAGATAATATCTACTCATCTCTAATTTTCATAAAAAAAAGGGAAGTGGGGGGCAATTTTTGGAGTATTTAATCAGAAATGTGAATCTTGCAATTTTCTAGTTAATCACATTTTTAAATAATCTGTGTTGTTTTATCTGTAAAATTAACATGTGTCTACAATTGTTTAGGCATTATGTTGTCATCTGATGAAGAGCTTTTAGGCTCGAAATGTCACCTGTGGTGAGAACATAATTAAATATTTTTCTACTTTTGGAGCTGTGGTGTGCCAACTTTGATTTTCCTGTTTGAATTTTTATAAAAAAATTTTGTGGTTGAGCACCTGCATTGTGTTTTTGGCCGGTTGGATATGTGGACTTTGATTGGAATTATGTTGTCATGGCATTGCCATTACGTCTGGCCTCATTCACTTTCATTTTAAGTGCCTTACTGTAACCCTGAGTTGTGTGTGTATGTGTGTTTTTGTGTGTTTTAATCTAGCCTTAATTAAGATTAAATGAATAAGATTATAAGATTCTTATGCATTCCACTTTTATCATTTCATAATTTTAATACAGTGATTCATGAAAGCAGTTGACATGGATAAGATTTATTTTAGGTAATCATTTTTATTGTGATTAAAGCATTTTTTATTTATTTATTTGTGCATCTAGTTTGAATTTTTATAAAAATTTTTTGTGGTTGAGCACCTGCATTGTGTTTTTGGCCAGTTGGATATGTGGACTTTGATTGGAATTATGTTGTCATGGCATTGCCATTACGTCTGGCCTCATTCACTTTCATTTTAAGTGCCTTACTGTAACCCTGAGTTGTGTGTGTATGTGTGTTTTTGTGTGTTTTAATCTAGCCTTAATTAAGATTAAATGAATAAGATTATAAGATTCTTATGCATTCCACTTTTATCATTTCATAATTTTAATACAGTGATTCATGAAAGCAGTTGACATGGATAAGATTTATTTTAGGTAATCATTTTTATTGTGATTAAAGCATTTTTTATTTATTTATTTGTGCATCTAAAACATAATTTGCAAGTACTGTTGTATAAATCATGCCAAATGTTCTACTTTCTCTGTCTTGTCAGAGAAGATAAAATAATCAACTCCAAGAGTCACTGTCATACATCATTATGGAGATAATTTCCAGAGTTACTTGGTTTCTAAAACACCAATACATCTTTTTCTTCTATAAGCCTTTGCTGTGTGAGTAACATGGAGATGATCAGTAATAACTGTCATATTCAGAATAACTGGGTGAGTTGCATAAAGACAGTAGTCCTCTAACATTCTCCCTCAAAGTATTTATAAGGCTTGGTGCACCATCTCTATAGAGGAGCCGATTCTCAGCAATATTTACTACTGCCTTTATCACATCTTGCATGGCCTCCACCACAGGCTGCCAGAGGACAAAACGTTGTGTTTGCTTCTCCAGTACATTGACTCTTCCACTAAGAACACTCAGAAGGTTCACAGCTCTCCTGACCATGTTTTGAATATTTCCCGTGTCCTCTAGATGCTTTTGAACCTCTTTAACCTTCCACTCAATCCTCCTTAGAGCCTCATTGGTCTGCTCAATTTCATTGTGTGTCCTAGAGATTATTCCATTATAATGAGAGACTTTTGCATTGCAGTTCCTCACTTGAGACTCAGAGTTTAGTTTTTCCCATTCAGCAGCTCTCAAGGCATTTAAAGATTCTTCAAATCCCTGCTGTCCCTCACTAATCATTATTGGACCTAGAGACAAACAGATACCTCTTGAATGCACATCAGTCAAAAAACACAAACATTTCCAATTCACAAATGTCCAATTCAGGTGACAGTAAGAGTTGTGAAATTCTTACCAGCAATCCATCCAAAAATTGGTATTGCACACAGTATTGCCCCTGCAGTTGCGACATCATTGGATGTGTTCATCCTGTCTTGATGTACTCTTATGGCATAATTTGCTGATTCTACACTTCTTTCAGCCTGTTCCAAAGCCTCTTTGGAATACTTCAATGATTGCACAGCAGACTTCTTCTTTATGTATAAATTATCCAAAGCCAGATTTTTCTCTTTTTTCTGTTGCTCAACATTTTGTTTCTCTCTAATAATTTGCCACATGCTTTCATCCAAATCTCCCAGTTTTCCTTTAATCATTTTCTCTGATGTTTTCAAGCACTGCTCAGCATGCTTTATATGTTCCCTAATTTGGTTGTAATTGGAGCATGCGTCAGTGGTGGGATTGATACGTGCTTCCTTGAGGGACTTGCAGATGTTATAGATAGAGACGATTCCCTCATTTAGAGATGTAGAAATTGCCTCCATAGACTGCACATCCTTCACACCGCAGGTACTAAGTTAAGGGGAGGCAAAAATATTGAAAACGTAAAAACACATTTTAATGGTATATATGCAGCACAATTACTGTCATCTTGCAATTAAAGAAATATTAAAAATACTATTTATATACACTATACATTTATTATATATCACATATATATCTTACTTGTATCTGTGGAACTGGTTCATTTTTCCTGTCACACACAAACACAAAAGGGAGTGTCAATAAATATTTTGAAAATGAGAGTTATTTGACAAGGTAATAATAATTGAAATCATGTTGTCCTAGATTTTACTTTTCTTATCATAATTTTCAAAAGACTATTGATCAAATTATCCTAAATGCAATTGTCTTACCCTGTTCAAAAGTGAGAGATTTTGTCAAGTCTCAAGATCTGTTAACGCTGAATGGTGAAATGAATCAATGATTCAGTTTTTATGGTCTGGAAATCTTATAGTTTTACAAAAGATCCCACCCCCAACCATTTTTGTGTTTAAAGCCACTCCCCTGCTACTAGGAATCCAAATTGGCAACAATGTCTCCTATGGCCACATGGGGACAGATTTTTTGGTGACAGTCATATTATAGGTAATTTGCATGGAAAACAAAGCCATTCACAGTTTATTTTTATCATGTTTATATATGCTCTATGTGACTGGTGTACACTTTACTCCTGTATATATATGGTTTGTTCAATAAGCAGCTTTCTCCACTACGTAATTTCTGCACAATATCGATCATAGCAGGACTACTCTGCCATTTATGTCCTCCATTGTTTGGCTTATTTATATTTGATTCATCTTGGGTCATACTCTGGGTTTTTAAAACACTGTAGTGCTTTAGAGCAGTGTGTCCCAACCGGGGTGCCGTCTGTCGAGAGCAGGGGTGCCGTGTAAAAAATCATTTTTTAATATTTTTAAATTGCTAAAATGTTCAAAAAAGCATCTATTATATAATATCCATTTCTGATGTCGCCAATAATTAGAGATAGGTTGGGAAACACTGCTTTAGAGTATGCTCACACTAGGCTAAGCTACTTATAAAAATTGGGCTCGGTACAAGGCAACTGTGTCTAGTGTGAGCAGGCCCGGATTGGCTAATCGGGAGCACCAGGAGGATTCCCGGTGGGCCGGTCTGTTTTTTGGCCGCGAGGGTTGTCATGCTACTTGGTTGAAATATGCTGCCTGCACTCACAGCAGCCCTACTCTTTTTATTTATTATTTTCTCGCAGCCCATATTATTATTTTTCACCAGACCATAATAATAACAAATTCTCAATTGATAATTAATCATTCTTTTTGCGAAAATCATTGTTATTTGTGAACGTAGGCGTTTGAAGGAAGGCTTTAAGACCAAGCGGAATCCT